>NC_053517.1:16630000-16760000 GCF_016920715.1 Anopheles arabiensis
GAAGGATCCGAACACCGGTGTGGTAAGTGAGGGGAAAATCACGCTGCAAAAGGGGAAATTCGCAAGTTCGCATGTAAATAACGGTTTTGCTTCTATTCTATTTCCCTTTTCCATCGCAACAGGCTACGACGGACCTGTACGGGAAGTGTACAACGACACACTCGGGCACGAGTGCGGCAGCACCGGAAGCGGCCGGAGTGTTTGCCCTCGCACTGGAAGCAAAGTAGGTGCCGGTTCGGGGTTCGGTATATTTCATGCAATATTGACCAACATTTCCTTTGCTCCCACAGCCCATCGCTGTCCTGGCGCGATATGCAGCATCTGACCGTGCTGACGTCAAAGCGCAACTCGCTCTTTGACGCCAAGAACCGGTTCCACTGGACGATGAATGGGGTCGGGCTGGAGTTTAACCATCTGTTCGGGTTCGGCGTGCTCGACGCCGGTGCGATGGTTGCGCTGGCGAAGAAATGGCGAACGGTGCCACCACGCTACCATTGCGAAGCGGGCGCAATCACCCAGATGCAGTGAGTAGTAGCAGAGGCTAGTAGCCGGCCAACACAGCTGCGCTTGTGCTAACCGACGCTCTGTCATTTCAGCCGGATACCTTCGTCGGGCTCGCTGTACCTGCCAATTAAGACGAACGCTTGCAAGGGAACCGACACGGAGGTACGCTATCTGGAGCATGTGCAGGCCGTCATCACGGCGAACGCCAGCAGACGTGGGGATTTGGAGCTGTTCCTCACCTCGCCGATGGGCACTAGGTAAAGTATGGTGGTCAAACGCAGTGCTGCAACATGTCATGAGCATCGCCAACGAAAACAATGAACATATCCGTGTTAGATTGATGCTCATTGCTGATACTCAATGAAAGTGCGTCATGACATGCCGAACACGATATGCGAGTGCTTGAGTGAACCGCGATACTCTGACTCACAAGCTAAGCTTAATGCCGTCACAAGCAAAATCTTGAGCCAAATGCCATATTTCATCCGCCAACTCTCATGACTGAAACGAAACCCAAATCAGCTCACGTACACAACTAAGACGGTCAGAGGTGAGACTGGTGGATCAATCACATACTTGGTGACTCACTTGGTCACGACATTTTGCTTTCTCGTTCTGTATGGTTTGATGGTCTGACGGGTCAAACAGAGTGAGAAACATTGCTCATTTTGTCGCTTGGAACCACTCGCACGCACCACATATCTCCCATGACTATCGGGATGATCACCGACTGAAAATGTCACCAAACATGTGATGGTCACAACAAATGTTTGAGTTTCACCTCTGATCATCATAGTAGAGCTTGTGACGCTAACATTATTTTGTTTCAACCGGAATTTTTCATAACTAAGTCAGTTACATTTAGCAGAACAGAGCACAAGTAAAAAAAAAGTTATGACAAAGTGACTGAGCAAGCGTTGGTCGCAAAAGTTTTAAGGCCGGGCTACATTGATCGTACTCGCAAGTGTAATTTCGATTTTCACTAGCGCATCTGGCGGCGGTTGGTGGAAGCTTTTTTTTGTCGGCGGAAGAATGGTCCTGCCGGATCTCAAATTTAAGTAGTTTTTTAACCGTTTTTCGATGCGAAAACGGCTGGAATACTTGCACAACATATTTATGTATCAATTACAAAGCTTTCTCAGTCCAGTTAAAGTGAAAAACATGGAAAATTAACGTATTTTCTGGAGCGGCTCCAAATTGTTTGGCAAAATGCTTCGGTCAGCCGCCGCCAGATGCGCTAGTGAAAATCGAAATTACACTTGCGAGTACGATCAATGTAGCCCGGCCTTTACGAAGCATGCATTGATCACTCCAATCGTTTTGAGTATCACCTCTGCTTATCACAATTGAGTGCGTGACGCTGATATGGATTTTGTTTCAGTCAGATTTTTGTATTGACAGTGACATTGACAGTGACATTTTGTAGCACTGGTTACAAGAATAATGATGAAATACTTAACTGCTGCTCTATCCCACCAGATCAATGATACTGAGCAAACGGGCCAATGACGATGATCGACGCGATGGCTTCACCAAGTGGCCGTTCATGACGACCCACACCTGGGGCGAATATCCGCAGGGCACATGGATGTTGGAGGTAGGAGACACTAGGCATTGCCTCGCGCATACACTTTGCCCCAAATACAGGGTTTCCCAGGGGTTCTCATAGTTGTGGGACACTTCCTTGGCTTTTTCTAATTGGAATTGAACGTCATATAATGAGAATTGGACTCTATGGCACCCTTTTTGGACAGGCTACTTGG
Organism: Anopheles arabiensis; assembly: GCF_016920715.1. Taxonomy (NCBI): domain Eukaryota; kingdom Metazoa; phylum Arthropoda; class Insecta; order Diptera; family Culicidae; genus Anopheles; species Anopheles arabiensis. The sequence continues at coordinate 16,632,268 of NC_053517.1, forward strand.
AAATTTCTATTGGATTGGTCCAACAAGGGTGCTGTAGATTCCAATCCCCTATACATTACACGTTAGAAGGAGTCAATAAAGTGTCCCACAGCTATGAGAACTCCTGTAATGCTAGCAAACCGCTCCCTTTTAACCCCCTCTTTTGCACTTTGCACAGGCCACCTTCAACTCGCAGGAAAGTCGCTCCGGCTGGATCAAGGAGTTTTCGCTCGTGCTGCACGGTACCAAGGACCCGCCGTACCAAACGCTGTCACCGGCTTCGCCCCACTCCAAGCTGGCGATTGTAAAGAAAGCTCACGAAGATAAGGACGGCAATTAAAATGTAACCGTCTGTAATGTAACTCACACTCTCACACATACACACACGTACACGTACACAAATACCAACCCACAAACGTGCACACATATATACACCACACTGCTAAGACACGTATAAAGACCTTCTACACAACCAGTACGCCCCAAAGGTATATGGTGTCCTGGAATGGCAGCATAGCGCATATATAGATCTCTATACATATATACATAGATATATATATATATTTATACATATGGATGTTTGTAGTATTTATGTTCATGAGGGGTAGCTGAGAAGAGCTGTATATCTCTTACCTTGTAGAGCAGCTTGCCAACATCATCTAATTCAATGGAAGCACGAACAACACTTTAAACCAGCATGTTAACCAACCCTTACCAACCTCCTACCGGGGTCAGTCTGGGAGGGTGTGGGACGTCTAAGAAATGTGAACTGTGTGGGTGTGTGCGTGTGTGCGGCACCGAACACAAACCCAATCCCATTTTCCGTTCGGTTCGCGGTTAGCCCAGCTAGCTACACTCAGGTCTAGGTCTGGTTGGGCCGGGACACTCCCGGGGCAGCGAGACAAGGTGAAGGGCTGTAAGGAAAACGATTGCAACAGGAAGGCCCAACGTGGTGGAGCGCACACCGTTCCGAGCGATGGACACCGTCCGGTTCCAATTGTTGTCTATTTATACATAGCAGAGAGACAGAGAGATAGGTGGAGAGAGTAGTGCACCCGATATTACATTTCCAAAGGAAGATTCTACCGATAGTTCCGCGTTGGGTTGTTGGGATTTTGGGTTAAGTTTTTTGTTTTGAATATCTATTTTGCTCCATCCGTTACTCCGTATCAGCTCCATCATTCGTCCTCTAAGCGTATTGATTTGTATATAGACGTATAAAATACAAATGCAACTATATTTACTAAAAACCAAGTATCTAGCAAGTGATGATTTCGTTGTACCGATTTGGGCCAAGTTGCGCCAAAACAAATGGGTAAATGTATACTATTGTACTCACATAATCGAACTGGCGGCGGCAGCAGCAGCAGCATCAGCAGCATTAGCGGCAGCACTAGCAAGTGACGGCAGTAGTAGTATACCCCACCACCCCCTTGACCACAGTGCGAACAATAACATCAACATCAACCCTAAAATCATTATGTGAACAAATAAATTTCATCTTTGATAATATAAATAAAGGAATGCATTTGAACACCTAGTGGTATGTTGAACCGAGGATATCTCACAGTATTTTAGTGATTAACATTTAGTAGCTGTTTACCTTGCGCTGATCGTTATTTTTGCCTCTTTTGCCACAGCTCGAATCAAATTTCAAACGACGCGCAAAGTTTTGGGCTGCGTTCTAACAAATATTGCACGCAAGTGCTAGAACGAAACTGTCATACAACAATTATGACCGCTAAAATGTTTGGTTATGTAGAAACGATAAATAAAATAAGAACACTCTTAATTTGGAAGAAGAATTAGTTAATATAATTTTTAGTATTACTTCGAATGTATTTTTTTAATTAAAATAGACCAAAAAGCCTAGAAAAAATGTGTAGTTCAAAGTAGAATACACCCTTCACTTGTTTGCGGCATAAAACGTCAAAATCGTGATCTATCAAAGAAAGCTCAGAAAAGACATACAGTTCACGATTAAACCCATCTGTTTATACACATTACTTGACACATCGTTCCGGCATAACAACAAACCTCCAAAACGCGGCGCACCGAGAAAACATGGTTACGGATTCAACAAAAACGATGGCAAATTCGCTCAACCTACGGCGGATGGTATGTGAAACTAACGTGCTTTCCCGGTCGGACTGTTCGGCAGCATTATCACAAGGTATGTAGCGGTTCGGTTTGCTCGATTGGTCGCACCAAATCATCGTTTGTTTTGTTCGTTCCAGGTGCAACACAGGTGATGGTAGCTGCCAATGGTCCCGCCGAGGTAAAGTTTAAAAATGCCGAATCGGAAAACTGCCATCTGGAGGTTCAGTACCGCTCGAACGCGGGGCAAGAAGACATCCAGCACCGGCTGATGGAGAGTCTTATAAAGCGCTCGTTTGTGCGCGTTGTCGCGACGCCCGCGTTCTGTCGCAGTGCCGTTTACATTTATGTGCAGGAAATGACCGATCGGGGTGGGGTGAGTGGCCCGTTGCGCTAAATATCTGTAGCCCAGTCACAATGATCATTTCGTTTCGCTTTCAGCTACTTGCCTGCTCCATCAATGCGTCCTGCCTGGCACTGATTACGAGTGGAGTCGAGCTTAACTTTACCGTCGCCGCCGTACACTGCATCATGACCGAGGACGGTGCAATGATACTCGATCCCGATCACAAACAGCTGAAGCTGGCCCGCAGCTCGTTCACGTTTGTGTTCGATAGCATTGGGAAGAACACGGTCACGTCGTACGTGCACGGCAGCTTCACGTTCGAGGAGTACGAGCAAGTCGTGAGTGTGTGCCGGAAAGCGGTGGAAAAGATATTCGATTTTTACCGGAAGGTGTCGCAAAACATAACAAAAGTCGTCACAGATGATAGTTAATACATTGGTGGATCATTAATCGTGACCTTCTTTCTGAACATAATATCCGACATTTTGGGTGAGATTGAAATGGTGAACCCCACCTGTTTACTAACTGTTAATTTCTATTAACTAACCCTAACTAATACCTTTTGGCAATCTCTGTGGCCGGATACCTCTAATATGGTGATATTTAAGGGTTCATATGTCTCATTAAAGGGTTTGCAAAGAGATTTTGGACTTTTCCCGATTATGTTTTGGATTTATCTCACGATTTGTTTGACTGCTCCCCATCGATTCTCGAATCCCACAATATTGATTGTTAATATATTCCCACAATATAGAATGATTCCCATTTTTTCTTAAATCTGCTGATTAGACAATGTTGGGACGATGCAAATAAATCACGGAACCGTTTTAAAACTACGTGGGAAATGGTCAGAAAATTGTTAGATAAATTAAAATAAATGGGAAACTTAAAAGAAATACTAAACATTCCAATATAAATATCAAACCTTGAAAGAGATGTATGAAACTTAAAAGGAAGAAATACAAAAACTTAACAAAACAAATGATAGAAACATGAAACTTCGAACGACAAATTTGAATACACAAAAGAGAAACATGAAATTTGAAATAGGAAATTTGAAATTTTGTAATAGAAATATGAATCTTTCAAGGATAAGGAGGAAACTCAGTAATGAAAAGTTGTATTCCTGTTTGAACTACTAACCACATCCCATTTATCGTAGAGTACCGGTCAGTCTGATTTCGGACAAGAATCCCCAAATGCACCGGTTGTACACCATTAGCATTATTATTAATTTACTTTATTTTCAATAAGTTACCTTTTTCTGTGGTTTTGTATACAATTTTATACTTTATCTACAATTTTATTACAATCATTACACAAATTGTTTTCTGTTCCATTGTTTTTTTAAACCTTCCTTTAAATAATAGCTCGCTCGACCAGGAATTTGCGCAGGAACACACCCGCACACGCTTCCTTTTTCTTTTCTTTCGATAATTTTTTGTTTGTTTTTTACTTAATACCATTCACCACACACACACACACACACACGCACACATACAAAGACTGTCGGTCCAAATGTACAGAGTTTTGAGACTTAAAAATACTTACGGAACGACTGCTCCTCGTACCTTTTGCGAATGTATTGTGGTATGGGGGTGAGTGTGTGTGCATTCAGTTTTGCGTGTGTGTGTGTGTTTTGTTGTTGTTGTTATACCATCAATCTACTTATCCACTTAACCTAGCGTGTGAGTGTATATAGTGGGATCGCGTGTGTTTGTAACTTTGGGGTCCTATGCTTTACTCTATGGGGGGGGGGGGGGGGGGAGGGTGATGATTACCAATGTGCGAACAGCGCAGTGGAGTGTAGTGTAGCAGTGGTAGTAGAGGGAAACAACGACACATATACCTAGCGCCATGCAGCGTACTCCTCCTTCGGAGTGATTCGCTTCCCTCTTCGCAACATAACCACACTATTGTACACTTCTGCCCGGGCCCCGCTTGTACGTACTGGTAGGATCTATGAGATCAGATTAGTATACGTTTCACTTGTTTGTTACTTTCTTAAATATCCACCATTCTGTTTACTCTGCGCACATGCGCCTATCCTCGCGCACCGACAAGATATGTAAGGAAATTAAAATCTCACCCTTTGCTTGCAACTGTGTGCCTATAAACCTACACACACACACATACATACATACTTTGCTTACTCTTTTCCATTCTAACTCTCTCTCTCGCGCGCTCTCTCTCGCTCTTATTCTGCATGGTTACTCAATGCAGTGTCCCTGTTTCTACAGCGTCAGCGGGTATTGATCACTCACTGGCTACTAGATTTGCTCGAGCACACGGTCAAGCTTCCCTGCTCGATGGAGACGCGTGGTCGTTCATCTTTCGTCGAGCGCTTAACCCATCACGCTCCTAATCCTGACTTACCTTTTAATAATACTCCCGCTCAGAGTAAGCACCAAACAATGAAGCAAAAAGGGAAAAGAAAACCAAGGTCTTTCTGACCTTGACCTGAATGGCCATAATATCGTTGGGGTAAAACACCGAAACACGTCACACGCAGAGGGGGGGGACATTCTGAGGGTTTAAAAATTGGCGTGACGCTATTATTGCTTTCGAGTTTGAAAATAGATAGTGCTTGTTCTTATTCTTTCATATTTTTTTGTTATCTTTCGTATCGTATTTTCCATTTCCCTTTTTTCTATTTTTTTGTTCACTTCGCTTTACTGTTCGCTTTTCTCTTTTCTGCCATACGTCAACATGTTTCCGTGTGACGTTGTCTTATCTTATCTGGTTGTCTAGCTTGTTTTGTTATGGTTTGTTTTTTTGCTTGTTTTTTGTTTTTGTTTGATCGATTTCGTAAACACATATTCACATAATACTAAAGCGCTTGACAGTAGGTTCTGGTAGTAGCTAGACGTAGTAGTGTTGTTGTGGGTTTTGCTCGTATTTTCTTTTTCTTTTATTTTCCTCCATTTTTTTGTCCGCAGCAGAGGGGTTACTTGTTTGTTTTAGTAATGCACATACATCAAATACACTAGAATTTTGCACGAATCTTAGCCTGCTAGTAATAAGTTCACCGTTACCGTTTGCGCTCTGTACAGCTCGATTGCAGCAGCAGCTCGGATCAGCTTTCCAGCCACCCTGTCCTGTACTGGTTCGGTTGTGATTCAGTATTCAGCTCTTAGTCGCTCAGTTCATACTGCAGAGAATGTTTACCATTATGTCTTACGCTCACTGCTGTACAGGCTGAAACATGCCAACACGCCATGGTTGGGCTTGCAAGCGTGTGTGTGTGTTTGGTTTAGCGCTGCTACTTTTGTGCTCTCTTCCTTTTTTGGGGAGAGGTTTGCTGCTTACTATCCACTAACGATTATGATGTCCTCTCTTAGGTCCCGCCCAAGGGGGAACTCGGGGGTTTTTTTTTGGGGGGAAAAGAGATGTATGTCTTTTTGTTTTACAACGACCACAACATGCTGCACCACGCGTATAGCGGTGTAGCTAATGGTAATGCTATGTTCTCTACACTAAAGTGCTAATTCGTGTTCAAAAAGAAAGAAAAAAAAAAACAAAATACGAACTAAATTACTGCACCACAGTGCAGTTTTAACGACCGTCGAAACTTGTCTGCTCGTTTTTGCAACAATAATTCGAACCTCCTCACACCGTGCGCTGTTGCTGTGTTAATGCAGGCCGGAACTGCAGCCAGATGCAGCGTTGCATCTGGTTTGCAAGATTGCCGAACCTGTCGTATACATTGAATAAGGCGGCTAGTGGCTTTGGCGACACTGTCAAACAAGCGTCAACCACTAGTAACACACTCCAAGTTAACACACAAAGGAAAACTACACAAATTGTTGATTGTGTGAAGCTGTCTCTTTCTTCTTCTCCTTCTGTTGTTGTTGTTGTTGTTGGCTCCAACACGGTGTCAGCTACTACTAGTCGTATATCGATCGTATTACTTTTTCCCTTAGCACTAAATCTTTAAGACTGTCTGTGTATCCTTTTTGTTGTGTGGGGTTGGTTTTAACCATCTTCTTGCTGTGGTTCAACCCTTACTCAACACCCCTTATTTTTTACTGCAGAGTACGCCCCGGTGTACTTTTTGGTTTTAAATATCTGCTTACGTGTATATACGGTGTGTCGGTGTGGGCTGTGGGTGTGTGTATAAGTATAGACTTTAAATATATATATTTTTACTTTTATATATATATGAATTTTTGGTTGTTTGTTCGTTTTGCAATAAATTCTTAATCTCTCTCTCTCTCTCTCTCTCGCTCCCTGGCTCCTCTCCCACATGTACAAAAAAAAGCCCAATCGTTTAGCGGAATTCGTATACTTGGTTTGCGGTGCGTCATCGTCATCGTGAACAACTATCACATTCACACACATACACACACACGCGCGTGAGATGTCGTGCTGTTGCGGTTTTTTTTTCGTCGTCTTTTAGCTCGATCGAATACTTAGGTTCGGTATATCGTACGTTTTGGAAAGGTAGCTGAAACAAAATCTCGAAAGCCTTTTTTATGTGCCTCGTGCGCTTCCAAAACATGTTTGCTTTTTATAATAGCCAAATACCGAATTAACCGAAAAGATAAAAAAAAACATTCCAACAAAATGAGCAACCTGTGCAGTATAAAGCCTTTCTTTTTACACACCACGATCAGTATCAGTGTTTAGCAGCTTAACTTATATTACTATCCCCCTCATCATCGCCTGCTGTACGTATTTGAACTGTTGCCTAAAACGATCATCACAGTACCACCCAAACTCGCTTGTTCGCTCAATTGTCCCGCTTCAATAGCTTGGTAGCATATATTGACGGTGGTTATTAACGTATGAAAATCAACGTTTTAAAAGTAGCAAACAAACAAACAAACAAAAAAGGCAACATATAAGCAAACGATGAAGTTTTTTTTTTGCTAGAAATATTGGGGAAAACTAATAAGAATATGAAAGTTTACACCAAAGAGATGAACAACAGATGTAAAGAAGGAGAATGAAAAGAAAGAACGAAGAGAAAGTAAAGAAAATGTTAATCGAGCAGATAAAAGAGACTATAATGAACAAACGAAGAGAACAAAAAAAAAAACACAAAAAAAACACATAACGAAAATCATAATGTTGAACGATTGTTTTCTGTTTTATTTCAGCGATTGTTGTTCGATATAATTTTTTTTTCTTCTTCCTGTTTTGTTTTCGCTCGTCTTCGGCATCATATTTTGTTTCTTACCTCCTAAGCATAACACGTTCACGTTAACCATCTTGAAACGGGGGCGGGGTACTAATTATTCGTACGCTTTTGACCATTGCTGTGCTGTTTTGCCTTGTTTTGGCATCACCACCAACCGCAAGCTTCGATGCTACGACGCTTGGTTTTGCTGCTTTTTAACTAACGCACACGGCCTCACATTCTACTTCACCACAAGCTTCAGTTGGTGGCGGCCAATTCTATGCCCTACCGTGTGTTCTCCTGCTCCTGTTTTCGTTCTGTTACTCTTTCCCTATATTTACAGCACAAAACTATTGCCCCACTCCTTCTCATTCAACCGCTCATTCGCTACAGTAGTGAGCGAGCACAGCGTTACATGGTATTTGGAGCATTATTACCGCTTTATACAGACGCTGAAGCAACTGAGCTGTGATTTGTGTGATTGTTTGTGTGTGTGAGTGGCTTTTTTTGCGGTGCGTTCTTGTGATGTGAGTGTGTGTGCATTTACGCCGTTTCTCTTTCATTCTGCTATATATATATATAATTTTTGTTTAAAGGATACGCAACTTCACTAAGCTTTCCACAGCGCTGGTGGGCACTGCAGTTGTATGCCTTTCACATACTCTCACACATACGCACACACACATACCCGCACCCAGACACACACACACTCGCACACATTTAGAGCTCGTAATGCATGTGGATTAACGTTTCCACTGCATTGTTTGTTTGTTTGTTTTTTAAATTCACCCTGTAACACGTTCAATAGAAAACACTGAACCTTTCGTACATAAGTTGTGGTTTTGGGGCCGTTTTCAGATGGAAGGGTAACAGTGCAATGATGCGATGGGAGAGGGAAAGGAGGGGAGGGGGAAGGGAAGTGGATCCTTATAATGTAAATTGGGTACGAGGGGATGGAGGGGAAACAAATTGAAACTAAAATAAAATTTACTGGTAGCTAGTACAATAATAATAATAATAATAATAATAATAATTAATAATTTTAATAATAATAATTTTCATTACATTAATTACTGCAATAATAGTAGTAAAAGTACCTAAGTTAAACAAAAAAAAAGCTTTGCCTGTGGTTTGGTTGGCCTTAAGCAATTATTACACGACATCATTATTACAATAACATTACACCAAACGGTAGCAGTTTCTGTTGTTGTTGTTGTTGTTTTTTTTACAGCTAAAACCCTACAATCTAAGATGCGCGAGAAACCCCCGGGAGAAGGTGAAGGATGTACTGTGAAATGGGGAAGGTGGGAGGATCACTTCCATCGCGCTCTGGTTGACGTTACTTCTGGCGGCAGCACAAATAATTGTACGATCGCTGCTCGCCATTTCTATTCCTACACACGCTGAAGTGTGTTCGACTGATCGACTCGTAGTGGAGTGCGGTGGGAATTGAGATTTGAAATGCTTCTACAAAGTTGTAACAAAACTGTATATTTTCCCATACACCTGCCCGCACACACACACACACACACCAACTAAATGCGTTTTGTTTTGTTTTTGAGCTTGCCTGCCGGAACGTGCGCACGGAGCTAAAGTAACAACCAAACTATTCACCCTGTATAGATATTGATCCTTTGTATGATCTTTCTTTTTTGTTGTGGTTGTGCATTTTTTGTTTTCTATGTTTCCCTATCTTTCTATGTGTGTTTCAGCTTTCCGCTATTCGATCCCATTTTTTTCCCAACATCCCACCTTTCATCCCTTCTTGATGGTTTCACATTCCCGCATTCGGGGTTTGAATTTAATATAAATCGTACTTACACACACTGCCCACTGGTGCCCTACCGCTCGCTCTGTTCACTTGCTTATTCGCTCACTCGCATCGCGCCTTACTTTATCCATCTAACGTTAACGAAAGGATACCATTCATAATCTCGTGCCTCGTTTTACATGATGTGGGTGGGTGGGTGTGTGTGTGTATGCTTTCTTTTTTATCGTTAATTAAATTCGTTGATGTCTGGTGATTTTCGCAGCGATGCGCTTCTGAAGCGTTACAAGGGCGTAACGCGATGTAACGCCGCCCCGCTTACTCTGATTTTTCCTTTTTTGCTTCTCCTAATGTACACGCGCATACACAGTCACACACACACACAAACACACACATACACACACATACATGCACATGGTGGATGTTCATTGTAGTCGTACGGCCTTAATAAGTGGAAGAAACTATTTTTACACTATTTGATAAGGTTTTTTTTACGCGAATGCGTTACGAAATGCGTTACGTTCTCCGCGCGACTGGGAACTGTACGTATATGGCGAGGGGGGAGATTGTTTTTTGTTGTTGTTGTTATAGGAGGAAGTATTAATTCGCTGTAAACGGATGGCATTATTGCTATTGGTTTAGAAAATAGCATACAATTGGAATCAAATCAAAAACAGTTTCCCACCTTCCGCCGGCGATTGCAGCGCCATCTGTTTAGCTTGCAAGCGCTTTTGCAAAAGCTTCAAAAAATTAAAGTGATCGTGTCAAATGATCAGAAGGCGTTTTGCGTTGCTTTGTTGATAAAACCGATAAAATAGGTAAAAGTAAAGGGTAAGGTAGTACTAATTGTAGTGTTAATGCGTCATTCGCATATTCACATGTACAAATTGGTAACGTCTAATATTTCTCGAAACAAATATCCATTAATTGTGCAGGCATGTGTGTGTTTGTGTGTATGCGTGTGTGTATGCTTATGAGTGTGTACACATTGCGTTAGATTAATCTCTAAGATGCGTTCCTTAGGTGTAGAGGGGTGTGTGTGTGATGCTTTTTTCTCCTATATACACTTTCGATTGCTTATCCTTATTCTATCTTTTGTTGCTCTAACTTGTTTTTCTTCTTCCTTCTATCTCTCTGATATTCACATTTGTTGTAGGTTTAGGTCTACGTGTACGTCCTTAGTTGTTGCTTTCGCTTTTGCTTTCCTTACCACTAGTACTATTACTTTACACGGTATATCCGGGGGATTTTTGCACACAACTACCTCGACCGCGCATCAGCACACCGCACTATTGCTCCAATGGGTGTGTGCGCGTGTGTATTGCGGGCCTATGCGGTTTCCTGCACTTGTTGTGCTGAGAGTTTTGCGTACCGGTTTGCGACCGGTAATAAGCTAACGCAATGGTTGATGGTCTAATTGTTTTAGTAGAAATTAAATATCGCTTACGTAGCACAGCAGCGCGTTACGGCATCATCGCCCGTGCCCGTGGGACCCTTTGGGAGCAGATGGCGAGGAGAAGAAGGCGGTTGGTGGAGTCTGGGGGATGATTCTGGGATGAGCGCGTAACCAGTTTGGGACGCCAAGACGGCCCGGCCCCAAAACGGGCAAAGCAGCTTCATAACTGTTGGCACTTTTGAGCACACATACACGCACGCACACACACATACACGATAGTAACCCACGACAATGGTGTGAACGGAGTTGGGTGGTTGATGATGAAGATGCTGATGAGAAGCCTTAAAGATAACTCGCGAGGTGTGTGCAGCCGTGTGCGTGTGTGCGTGTGTGTTCGTGTTTGCGTTTAGCGAGAACCATCGAGGCGGTGGCCGGCCGGTCGCCAGACTCCCTCCAGTTCCGCCCGGAAAGCGAAATTGAGATCGTATCACACGGTGGCTGTGCTGCCCGTCGCGTAACTTGCCGGATCGATCGAATCGAGTTGCCCTTTTTTTCTGCATTTCACTAGCGTAGTCTTCCCATTCGGCTGGGCCAAGGATCCGATCGTCTGGGCCTCACACACACACACACACACATACTCCCAAACAAACAAACAAAATCCTGCGCATAACCCGCGCTGCTGTGCAGGTGTGTGTGTGTAGTGGTTTTAACTTCCTTCCAGCTTCTTTTTTTTGTTGCTTGATTTACGTGTTTGTTTCTTTTCCTTTTTTTTTTGGTTACTTCAAATGGCCACGTTTGCGTTGATGGTTGTGCTATACAACTTCAACAGTACTGTACCGCGCCGCCGCTGCCGCCGCCAGCAAAACGCATTCCAACGAGCGCCCTCCCGGGGGCTGTGTGTCGCTTGGGAACGGGAAGGTTGTGTGTTTTTGTTGTGGCGAAAATGGTATGACGCGATAAATGCATTCTTTGCCACCTAAAAGCATACAGAAAGAGAGGACATAGTTTAGCTTTCATGTTTGTTCCTTACTACAAACGCAACTCTCATCATTACCTTTGATTTTACGCATCCTTTACGGTCCGATCGACACCATCCGCTCTTCGATCGGTGTGCGATCGTGTGGCCCCGGTACCTGCGCTCCGTAGGCCATTGGCTGGTTGTGCAGTGGGGGGAAGTGGGATGTAGGAAACAAGGATAGGGCAGGTGTGTTTTTTTACAACCCACCGCCCCCGTTTCGACACACACACTCACACTCGGCTCACTCGTCTGGCGGGGAAGAGGGGGGATGATCGTCGTCGTCGGCGGCGCTGGGCACAGTCGTTACCGTCGTTCCTGCAACGACCGCTTACAGATGGTGCGGGTAGTACTCGGCCGGCGGATAGTGGTAGCCCTGGTGGAATGCCGGATCGCCCGGTGCCCGGTGCATCATCTGCGCCTGGCCGTCCATCATGTAGCTCATCGCGTCCGGATAGCCGGCGGACGGGCCCGGATGCGTGTACACTGAAATCGGAGAATATACTGGTCAAACCAAAAAGAAAAGAAGAAGAAGAAGAAGAAGAAAAAGAACGAACGTTCAGTTAACTTCAACATTACGAACGGGAGGGGAGGGGGGGGGGGTGGTAGGGAACAAGTTACCAGGGAATGGAATGGGGAGAGGAAAGGCGGTATATGTTGAACAATTACTACGAAGCAAATGGAACGTTCTGTCTAGGATCTATTGGCTACCTACTCGAAAGGCAAGATTAATTACTGAGGTTGTTACTTAGAATATGTGTCATTTTGATCTAATTTAACTAAACTATGATCTATTGTTTAGTAATTACACAAAACTCTGCACCATTTTATGGTGTTGATTGAAAAACTGGACTAAAATTTACATAAACATGCTTATTACGGGTGAAATAACACTTTAGCGAAGCTTAGTAAACGCAATTCTTCTTATAAATTGCATTACATAGTGCCTGCAGTTGTATACTATTCTTATTGTTAATGATTCTAGTTAGATTGAAACGGAGTTGGTTACGGATTAGATCGGTGCATCCTACTGCATTCCTGCACTAGAATTTATAAGAATGTGCTAGGTATCAATGTTACGCGAAGCAAATGGCAATTTTCGATATCAAAGAACATCAATTAAAATTAAAAACGTACGAAAGAATTCAACCGAAATGCAATTCCAACCAGCCTTATCGGAATGGAAAGAAGTAAATCGCACTCGTGCTACCGTAAAACGAACCGTTTCCATTTTCCTATTAGATTCCGCATCGCGAGGACGCCGCTCATTCAAGGCTCATTTGTCACATTAATTTAGACTTCTCCGGTCTCGCGTGTGTATTTTCGCAAGCGCTCGCGCAAGATAGATTTCCCATTTCACATTATTAAACCCATTATCCTCCACCTCGCTCCCACCCCTTTTCCACACCGGCGGATCAATGCCGGGACACGGAGCATTTCATGAATAATGGAAATGCTACGCGCCCCGGGAAACGGTAATTAACGGGCCCGCCGAACCCGGCCCGGAGATTGTGGTGCAAGAGCGGTGTGGGCAACCAATCCGACCGGGCTTAGCGCGGCACGGAGGATGCTCGATTTGAGGCGCAGTCTTTAAATGAATGACTAAAACCCCCCCCGATCGGGAGAGGAGTTGGGAGTTGGTTTGGAAGTTTAGGCTCCCAACCGACTGATAAGGAGCAATCTCCGCGACCATGTTTTATGTCGCAGACTTGTATTTCTCGGAGCTCGCGACAGATGAAGTAAGTGGCCGTAGCTCGTAAATTACGCGCCCTTTTCGATTGGTTTTGGGCCGGATTTGCGGGGGACGTTGGTGTGAGATTGATGCGCGTTCTGTGCTGACTGATCTAGCTGCTGGCTGGGAGCGCGGGTTGAAGACAGCACAAGATGCAAGCAAAGTGATAAGACACACCGAAGGATGGAAGGAGCATGTAAAAATGGTTTGCTACATGAACAAAAAGGTTTTGCATTTTGCCGGGTACATTTTCTACAACCAAATTCATTCTAACAATAAAACGGAACACTGTTATCGGGCACAGCAAAAGAGACTGGAGCGAATGTTTGCTGTGGTGAGGTGGTGGGCCAGGAGCATCGACTCGACTGGAGGGTTTGGGGTGAGATAAAATTGCGCCACTTCGCTTCGCAAACGCAAATACAATACACATTAACAACCATTAGCTACGCTACGGTGGATAAGGACAAACACACACACAGCCAGAAGGGCAAAGGGATGTTCGGGTCCGTTTGCCCAGTTTCTGTGCCGTGCCCCACCGAGAGACGATACCCGGCATCGCCTCGAGGCGGTAGTACTAACTCCGATTACTAACCTGCTCGGTTGGACTGATCTATCATGGGTTGCACTATTCTGCGCCGCGCGTTGATAAACCTGTCGAGAAGGGGGGGAAGAAAGGAAGAAAAAGAATCGAGAATGAGAAAAACAGTAAGAAAACAACAACAACAACAACAGCGAGGACGACGTTCTGATAAAAGGATAAGACAGACAGAAACCTCTCTTCCCTGGCCCGTCCATCCCGCCCGTTTGCTTCGGGCCATCCCGTGAGGGAGTGGCTGTTGGAAGAGGACGAGGGACGCGGGTTTGGTTTCGAGAAAATGGAACAAACACATTAATCAAGTGAAGTGAAATGATTAGAGTTGAACCGAAACCCCGGGGATGAAGGATATCGCCGCGCGGCGTGTTTTTCCGCGCGTGCAAGGCGTGCAAGGGGAGTGGGAAGGAAAGGGGAGGAGACGGGTGGATAAGCGAGCGCGCGAGGTGATAAAACATTCAAAAGGGGAAAATTCGCTGTGTGACACTGTGGAATGTGTGTGTGTGTGTGTGTGTTTGTATTGTCGGGGTTTGGTTTGCTGAAGATCGACTCTTTCGACCGAACCCCGCCCGAATCCGTCACACTGTATCTGGGTGTGTGTGTGTGTTAGTGTCTGTTTTATTTTTCTACTTCACTTGTTTGTGTTGCTTTCTAGCACACCAGCACACCAGCACCCGAAAAGAAGGGAAGGGACGTGCGCGCGCGTTTTCGGCGGCAAGCACCACGAGCGGGCGGAAAAACAACGAAGCGAACGCTCACGCTGATAAGAATCTGTAATTTCCAACCCAAAATTTTCCCAAAAAAGAGATTACTTCTTGGGAAAGAGAGGAGAGGTGCTAGTCCCGTCCCCCTTTTACGTCCCGTGGCAAGAATTCCATTCCCGAATTACACATCTTAGCCGGCGTTTTTCCTATCGGTGCCGGATCAGCACCCGAAACGTGCTGCCCCAAAGCGGATCGGTTTGTTTTTCCAAAAGGGGGCGAGGGCGGGCAAGCGGGGCGAGGGATGTGGGACGGCAATTTTCTTCCCTTTTTTCCGCCCGACCGTCCACCCCCTCCTCCCCCTTTCTCGCCTCAGAAACGAGCCAGGCCGAGAACACACCGACGCGCGCTGCCCGAGAGGGGCCCGAGATGGCGATTCGGATTGGATTGCACAGTTTATTTGATTTATGGAAATTAAACAATAATAAATCACCTCATCTAGTGATTGTAAAGGGAGCGGTGGGTGGGTTGCAGCTTCCACAAAATCCACCAACCTAGGGATTGGATCCTCTGTGCGGAGAAGGGAAAGGCACATTTCGGCTTCCTTTGAGCGTTCTTACTTTCATTTCCCTACATTAGTCGGGGCTCCGTGCGTGTTGTGCACCCTTTGTGTTGTTTGGGCCTTTTTTTGTTGGCTGGCTGGCTGGCTGTAAGTACCGTACAGCAGTACCGCTCCTTTCCCTTCCCCCGGGGACGCAATTGGAAGTGACCAGCACGACGACTTTGGGTACTTTGGGCGAAGGGATTCATTTTTGTTTAGATATTTGTTTGTGCAGCGTCGTAAGTTAAACATGAAAATTGCTTTCCATCCGCATCGAAGGGTAACGCATGCGTTCGCCCGTTATGGGGTAGAGAGGAGCGGCCGGGCCGGAAAGAAATCCCAAAGAAAGTGAGACCAAAGAATTCGGTATGAATGCGAAATGACCCAGTGACAATGGTTGGGTTGGCCGCAGTGTGGGGTTGTTGCCGTTTGGCGAAGAACACACGACAGGGGACATGTGGATGAGTGTGTCTTTTCTTTTTTTCCTTTTTTTTTGCTCGTTATTTGTGACCGGAGCGTGCTGGGGGGTAAAATGATTGAGTCCGGATTCGATTGGGACATGAGTTGGAAAATAGATGTCTTATCTGCCCGGTGCCCTCGATCCTTCGTTCACGGGGCAGGAAGGAGTTAAACACAGCGGGACAAACTATTAGAAACTAATATGGTATGAACGTGCATTCATTGCTAGAATTGCTTGTTCGGGCAAATCTCTTAAGCTTGTGCTGTTAATATTTGAGATTTGTTTGAATGATACGGCTAAAAGTGACTGAAGGAAAATAACGCACATACAAGTAGCGTTCACATTTTATCTTATTAGAAAGGTACTACGTACCAAAGTCTGCTGTTCTAATTGGATAGATCACGTTTAGTGGTCGAGCGTTAATTTTAACTGTCAACTTTACGCTGATCTTTGGAGTCATAACAAGGAAATGTTATATTTAAATCTATATTGTTAAGTGGAATATATGGCATATTGAACTTTCCTTCTCTAGGTGTATAATACGCTACATTTCGTTATGACTTCGGTGAAATGTAATCAAAAAAATATATTTTCTCTTGATCAAGATATGACCATTACAAGCGCAGATAGATTTAAAGATAGAATGTGCAAATTTACATTGATTTTTGTGTAAGATTTATTTTAAAAAAAAACTGATGAAATATGAAACATTAAACTCCAAACCATAAGTAAACTAAGTCTCCAGTGGAAAACATATCAATTCCAATCGAATCAAACTCTCCTACTGATCTTTATTATCATCTTCCGATGATTTGACCTAAACTGCCACAGAAAGTGGGGGAAAAAGGGTTTAATATATGATTGAAAATTGCAATTTTTTGAAATGTATTTGCCGATAACTTGAAGCATAAAATGTCACCGTTTCGTTTGATAAATATAAGAAAAAAAGTGCAGAATTCATTTACACTCACAAGGTACCACAAATCACTGCTTTAGCTCGTGTCTGTTTACCCATGGCCGTCGCGCTAGCAAAAATCAATCGGATGCAAACCATGCTGTGTGCAACAGCTTCCGAGGGTTCGTTTGATTAACCTACACCTTTCCCGCCTAGATGCAGGCTAAACGTTTGACATATTCTTCCTGTCAAACTGTACACACGCCTGCTTTGCCACTCATTGGACGCGCTAAGCATCCGTCCGAAAACAAACAAATCCCCTCCTCCCACTGTGCGCGGCTATTTTGTTTCCCGCGCTGTACATTGTACTAATCAAAGCAACACAGTGAGAATCAAATTGGCCCGGATTGGGCCGGAGCTAGTGAGTGATTTTCCCCGTGCAGCTCGAAACGGCATACGGTACCCCTTCAGCTGCTGAACGAAGGTGCGTGTGATGTGGTTTTCCACTGAGCGGGTAAGCAGAAGACGAACACCGCCCGCCAAACAATGGCACAAAAGGGGTATTACAAGCGAACAATCGTCAAACTTCCCCTGTTCCGGCGAGATCCCTTGTCGGAAAACTTTACCGAAAACGTGTGTGTGTGCCAGGTAAGTGTGTACCTACACGGCACCACACACTAGCTAGCTCTTTGAAGAGGTCGTGGCGCGTGTTCCTGCTGGCAAACAACAAATTTAGTTTATGCCACCCAACCTAAACTGGGTTTGCCGGGTGTGAGGTTTCCTCCCTTGCTGCGTTAATTTTCCCATTTGGCCGTTTAATGAGGTCTCCTTTTTTGGGCTGGAAGCGTGCGCAGGGGCTTTGTCTGCCGATCCTTTTCACAAGGATCACAGCGCTGGGCCAGCCAACACATGCCAAAAAGGGGTGAAACGAAGCAAAAGCCGTCGGTGGATGGAGAGAGAGAGAGAGCGAGCCTTGATCTCCCTTGGGGACCCGGGGGGGGGGGGGTTTAGATGTCTGTCCAATTGTCGAATGCCAGTACATTCGCCGGTGTCGAAGAACGGGAGTGAACCACTGTACATGAAAGCACTTACCAGTTATTAACTTGCAGTATCGTCAGGCCCGTGTCTTGTGCTAGCTGCTTTTTCTGGTCCTCCGATGGGTAGGGATGCTGTGGGAAATGGAAGCAAAAAAGAAAGAAGAAGAAGAAACAGAATGAAATCAGTGAACATAGTGTGTGTTTGTGAAGCTCGAGCGTCGATGCAAAGTAGGCGGCTTTGGCAGCACACACGCGCTCAGCCACCATTCAAGTGCCACTTTGCCGACACTTTCCTGCAGCGGAGTTGAGCAAGGGTGGTGGTGGTTGCCTGGTAAGGGGAAGAGGGATAAAAGACCCCCACTGGATGTTGTTGTGGCAGGCTGTTTGATCGCTTTTCGATTGTTTGTTAATTAAAATCTCGAGCAGTTCGTGCAAGAGCGGATGTTGTTGGAGGACTGTGGCACAAGTGCCTTTTACGGCCATTTGATGGCGTGATAGCGTGTCGGGGAATTGGTGGATGGATTAAGGCTTAAGAACTGTATCGGCAGTTCAGTTCCCTCGTGTTTGTTTTAAGAACCGTCGGCTATAGTTTAGATAATTTCTTATTATGTGTATGACCGCAGCTCGTTCCATTCCACTAATAGGGAACAGTGGAGTCTGTCTCCCACTAACAGACACTCTTTTTTTCTATTTTTTATCTTTACAGCCACCTTCACGGCCACCATCGCAACCCACCGCGCGCTAGACATTGATCGGTCAATTAATAATATTTAATTGTTTTACATCGATACACATAAACTCACACACATCGTGCTCGCGTGCTCGTGCGTTTGGGCTCGGTCGCGGACAACACCGATTTGCTGTCGCGTCGGCCGCCTACCTACACAAGACGGCCGCGGCTGGAAGCGCCGCCACGGTGCAGTTTACATGCGCGTTCTCGGCCCGCTCGGCGCGCCCGTATCGTGTGCGTGGACAACCTGACCCACGCTGGCGCGCGCGCGCGCACTCTCGCGCCTATCTTCTCCACATTTACATGTTCGGGAACAACCCCCAACATCTCCTCCCACCAAAAAAAGGAAAAAGAAACACCAAAAAAACATGTACCACACAGCACACACACCCGCCGACACTGAGTAGGGTGCAGTATGGTGGTACCGAACAGGGTGAGTACAAAGTTTTGTGATTTCATTACTGAAACTGCATGTGGTGCATGGGTGCATCACTTCGGATGCATTTCGTGCTCAAGGAGGAGAGCGAGAGAGAGAGAGAGAGCGAGAGAAACAGAGAACAAACAGAAAAAAAACGCCAAAGGAAGATCCGGGATAGTCTCGAATGGCAAATTTCACCCCCCGCCACGAATGCCTTCCGATCTGCTCTACCCCGAGGGAGGGGGAAAAACAAAACAAAAAAAAAAATTATCTTATCCTCTTCCACGTGAATGTCAATACGGACTGACAAATATTTTTAGACATTTATATTTATGTAATGCAAATTATTGGCCCCCATATAAAATACGCAAACGCTGCTCTTAAATCAGCAGTTGGTGCTGCGCTCTGTGCGGCGCTCTGCCGGAATCCTGCGCGCCCGAGAGGCACGAGCGAGTCGGCGGCCGAAACCCGGCTCCAACTCTTCACCCCCCCCCCCCGTGACGTTCCATGTCCATTGCCAGGGGGGGCAAGGGGAGCTAGTGCTGCTCTGCCGGTCATTGATATTCCATCGCGCAATGCATAAAAAAAACAAAGCAAAACCGACGTGCCCCAACGGACTGTCTCTCGCTCGCCGTACGTTTGTTTTATTTCGCATGTTTTGCGCATGTATGCAACCGGGATCGGGAACGGATCCCCTCCCCCCGCCCGCCACAACCACCACCCACCCGGTTCGTCACACGGGGTTGGAATCGTTTGTATTTTAATCCGTACTCGAAGTTCTCGAAGGCACCGGTGAAGACCTTCGAGGCCATCCTTACGCCTTGGACAAAGGGGCCAGCGGGTCCACACGGGTACACGCGGGAAGGGAAGCACATGTGTGTACCGTATTACTACGACTATTAGTCGAATGTTGATTGTGTGTATGCTTTTTGTCTTTTTCCCCCGCGCTTTTGTTTTTGTAGGGTTTTTGAGAATGAACCTGTCACTACTGATCGGTGTGTCTGCCTGGTTGGTAGTTGCTGTACCTTGGCCGTACTACCGCGAGTGCAGCCTCTCGATTTGCGCTGCACCGTTTGCCGCGGCATTGTCAACTCCCGCGTCATTCAAAGCCGAACTCTGGGAGCCGGAGCCGAAGTGCAGCGGAGAAGGATGGGACATTGATGCATTTACCATGAGCGGTGCATGCCGACCAGAAGGACAATTGCATGTGTGCTACACCGCCTCATCCCCACCTTCCCCCGTTCGCTTCCCTCCCTCAAACAAGGGCGAATGAGCTCTGGGGACGGGGGTTTCGAAATGGGGGCCGTTCAAAACTGCAAGGTGTACGCCGAGTGATCGATCGAATCGTACGACTCGATCGTATTTATCGTGAGTCATTGTGCAGTTTCTTGCCTTTCTGTTGTCTCTGTCTCGCCCGTTCGAACGTTTGTGGCAGCGAAAAGGGAGAACATCGGAAAACAAAAAGCCCCATTACCATTTTTCTACCCGCCGATCGGCATATGTGTCCCGGTGTCAAGTCCCCCTTCATGCCCACGGCTGCCCGATCATTGGATTAATGTCAAATGTTTCAATTTAATGTAAAGTAGTAAAAATTAGGTCCCCCCAAAACGGAGGGTAAAAGCAACAAAAAAAAAAACCTTGCTTTTCCCACCGGCACAATAAAATGAAACTGCCGGAGGGGGGAGACGCGCAGGCAGAGCGGCTGAGAAGCGAAATAAAACAAAAAAAGCAGCACCGGTTGATCGCCGAAATCGATCGATCGTTCCGGCAATGAAAATGCAATAAAACGATCATCTGCCGCGGTCTGAGCGCGTTTGCTGGGCTACGCTGGTGAGTGGGGAGAGGTTGATATAAAAAAAGCGACTCCATTGGGAAAATCGCGCTTGAGCGAGCGAGAACGATGCGGACTTTTCACGTTACCGATGCGCGATCACAGTTTGAGATGATGTTTATGAGGCATTAAACGATGATCGCGGGAGAGCATGTGGTGTACGGGCGCGCTTTTTGTTGCTTCTTTCCTCGCTCCACGCCTTTTGTTTTAAATTTTGCCACCTCTTCCCTCGCTCCCTCGCCGGTACACAGATGATCATGAAAATGTGTTCAAATTCCGGAACAGAAATTAATAAAACACACACACGCAGAAGGGGAAAAGCAACGATACTCGATCATCTAAGCCATCTCACCGTCAGCGCTGACCGGCCGTTAGGATGACACATTCGTCGTTGAAGGACCGATCGCGGGATCCGATTCGGAATGGGTCCGTATCCGTTTAGTAGGGAAGGGAAAGGCGAAGACAGAGACGATCGCACACGTACAGGGCAACCATGCAACGCGGGATATGGGATATAATTTATTGCACTTTTATGGCGCTTAAGTTATGAGGCGAATGATTTATTTAGCAGCGAGCCTCCCACCGCCGGCGCACGGAAAAAGAACGGAACAAGAAACGGATCCACCCGAAGACGGCGAACCCTTTTCGGTGTTGCAGCGAAGGTGCAAAAGGGCAGAAAAAAAAAAACATAACAACTAAAGCACACATCGCAGCAGTAGCAACACTCCGCCACACGGGCGCGCGCAGACAAGACAACAACTGTTCGGCCTGCCGAACGATTTAATTAGCAAACATGGTTCTATTCTTCCTCCCCCCCCAGCAATGGATCGCAAGGCGAGGGAGGTGGTCCGGCGGTCCGGCAAAACAAAACACCCGTCAAAGTCCCATTACCGAAGCAAAGTGTGAACAAAATGCTAGATGATGTGATGTCGGAATAAATTTGCATTATTGCATTTCTGTACACTCTTTCGGGAAGGTACGATGGCGCGCAGTGGCGCAAGTACCCCCCCCCGCTTCTCCCATCACCCCATCGGGGGGGGGGGATACCATTTCTTCGAGAAGTTAGAGACCTCGTTCCGGCATTCCGGCGGGGTGGGTTTGCGTAACCCCTGCCGAAGCGCTGGGCCAACTCCTGTTTCGAAGTGGAACATCACTGCATGCTTCTAGAATTCGCATAGAGATTTTTGGATTGCGCTTCTTCCCACACCCCGCTTTGTGTGCTCGTAAACGATTCGGATGAATAATGCGGAACCTGCGCGCTTTGTTTGGCTGGCGTCGTAACACTCTCCGGGTGACGCACGACCGAACCCCGTGAGTGTCGTGCGAGCGTGTGTGTGTCCCCTGTCTGATCGTCCGATGGCATAATCTATTCCGCCCCTAGGGTTCGACACTCCCCGGTTTGATCGATTGACTCTTCCTTTCGCCGGCCTCGAGAGTGTTCCTTTTTTCGGGAATTGGAAACTTTCTTCCTTCCTTCCTGTGTTCTTGGCACACACACACACATAGACACTGCATTAGCGAATGGTTTTTCGTAAGTGTCGTCGATGCGTATCCCTTTTCTCCATTCGTCGCAGTGCTTGTTTCCCATTCGGGGGGTGGGGCGTTAAACTATCCCGACGGCCGACGCTGATGCTGCGCCCGCGTACTCCCTTGGGCATCCGGGATTGGCGTTGGTGCAACCATCGCGCAGGGACGAGATTGTCACGGGTCAATTGCGAGTACATTTATAACTGTCACCGCGGGCCCATGAAGGCATGAAGAAAACGCATCAAGGAAATTGAAACGCATCACTTGAGCGATACCGCCACGGAGCGTGAGCGCAGCGATTCGGCTACTTTTGCTTACACACAGGGGGAAGTAGAAGCAGCGTTTCTTCGTATGGGTGCGGGCGGGTGTTTTTTTTTTCTAAAGCAAAAACTAGCCCTCTTCCTCAAAGCGATGTGTCAAGTCTGGTTTAAACACTGCTCTCGAAGGATAAGCCGCCAACAAAGCAAGTTGACTTACTGGTTTAAATTGAAAACTGGTGTACATCGTGTGCGAATTCTTCGGCCAAAGTTCCACCATACATTGGACAGCAGCCAAAAACGGTAATGGCAAAATGGAACGAACAATTGTGCGGTCTAGCGTGCGCATTAATCGAAGCCAAAGGTCGCTTATGATGATTCGCCCATGCTCACTCACAATTTTGAGCAAATCCTTTCCACGGCTTGAGTGGAATTTATACACCCTTCTTAAAACGTTAACCTTTGCCAACGACATCTTTGCTCGACATCACCATGTTCGAACATTTATTTGTATTATTCTCGCTCGCTATCTCTCTCTCTCCGCGCTAAGCTATTTCTCAATTGTGGCCATTGTGGCACTTTCTTTACCTTCCCGTTGAAATGGGCCCCAATAAAAGCCATTCACGTGGCTGGCCGATAGCCCATCTTAAGTGTAATCTTAGTGGCAGCCGAATGAAATCATTTATATCATTTAAGCGAATGCATAAAAAATACATTTATCCTCTAACAAGTACCGCGTAGGGGGGGGGGGGGGGGGGGAGATGAGGGCGAGCTGTATCAAAGAAACGACGGCAGCGCAGATAACACGCTCCTCGTCCGCCGGGTATCGATTATATGGCCAGCCATCCCCCAGGAAAGGTCGTTATCGAGATGCTTCAATTACGGTCAGTCTAAGGTGAGGGGGAGGTAACGAAGCACAAAAGCATCGCCCTTGCCCGCCCTCTGACCTCTTGACGCTGCGGTGCGCTTGCACGAGGAACATTTGCACGCGTAAAACCGCGTAAGCTCCCTAGCCACTAGACGCAACCGATCTAGATTGTGCCGAATCCGGCGTTTCTCCGGCTGGAGAAAGAGTGAAGGAGCATCATCTAGCAGCAGCAGCACCAGCAACAACAATCGCCGGCAAAAAGGCAAACCTCTAAGAAGCGGGATCAGCGCTCCTTAGTTGCGATTTGCCAGCAACTAGAATGTTGGCAGGCATCCGTGGACCGCGTGCGCGCTAGAGACAAAACAAGACCACTTACCGTTAGGTGCTGGAAGAGCCACGCCCGCAGAATGTTGGTGGCCACCTTCGGGAAGATCCCCCGCTTCTTTTGGTTTTTCTTGCCGCTCGTATCGTCGTCCTCCTCGCCGGTACCCTCGCCGCTGCCGATGCTGGTATTGCTGGCATCACCTGGAAGGAGGAAAAACAAAGGGGGGGAAAAAAATTAGACCATGGAGGAAGATTTTTAAAAGCAAAGCGAATCCATTGCTCACATCGCCAGCGGTTGGAGAAGGAAAGTAGCTTGTAGTTTCTTTGTTTTTTTTTGGTTTTTGCCCACTCTATTTCTATTACCACCGTTCGCCAAATCTTTGGGACAGGCGTGTGGAAAATGTGTGTAAAATTGGCTCGTGAAAATGTATTAAATATGCTGTTCCGTGTTGTTTTTTTTGCTCGCCCGCTTCCCACGCTGCAAGCGGTTTGTGCAGAAAGGGAACGAAATGAAGGAGAGAGTTCGCTTCTTTTTTGTGTGTGGAGTCATAAATTGGGAATGTTTTTTTTTTATTTTAAAGAAAACAAGAAATTCGCATCAAAATGGAACCCTCTCAAACCAGCCCTACACGACTACGGTGGCTAAGGTGATGTAAGGAATATTAACTGTGGAATTTGCAGGGGTTTGCAGGGGTTCTCATAGTTGTCGGACACTTGCTTAACTCTTTCCTATTGGAAGTGAACTTCATAAGTTGGAAATTGGACTCGATGGCACGCTTTTTGGACAGGCTCCTTCGAAAATCCTGATGGATTTGTCCAACAAGAGTGCTATAGAGTCCAATTCCCATTACATTTAGTTCATTTCACGTATGAAAGAGTCAATAAAATGTCCCA
This sequence comes from Anopheles arabiensis, assembly GCF_016920715.1. Taxonomy (NCBI): domain Eukaryota; kingdom Metazoa; phylum Arthropoda; class Insecta; order Diptera; family Culicidae; genus Anopheles; species Anopheles arabiensis. The sequence continues at coordinate 16,656,858 of NC_053517.1, forward strand.
CAGCTATGAGAACTCCTGGAAAACCCTGTATGAGCAACGCTTTCCAGGTTCGTGAGCTAAAAAGCCCCTCGCACAATCGGTTGGTGAACCGTGAAGGGGGGCGTGATGGTTTTAAAGCGCATCTCCACCAACCTAACAGAGGCATATACTTGACAATGCACTAGATGCTTGCGCGCGTAGAGATGGAATGCTAGTCATGTACGAGAGGAGAAGCTAGTAAGTCTCGCTCGACTCCTCGAAAGTGGATAACACACTTCAAACGTGGCGCTTAGGGTTGTAAATAAAAAAGGAACCCATTTCTTTTCGATCCTTTTACTGCGCAACGGGAAGTGGGAAGCGTAAAAGGGCACGTTTTTGGCCGTAATTTGTTGCCGTTCAATTTACCCGCCTTCTCCCCCACGAAAGACCCGTCCCGAGACAGAGCGAGAAGCGCACCAGCGCACCATTAGTCAGCTAGTTCCGACTCCCACTCGCTGTTTTCAAGGTGGAAATGTGTGTAAGTTTGCGCATTTTATTTATTTTTTTTTTTGCACCACTGTTTGGCCGACCCAACACAGTGTTCTCGGTCGCCGGGCGCATGAGGGAAGCAGCAGCAGCGTGGGAGAGCAACAGCAGAGGAGACCCCGGCTCCAGAAGGGGTCACACATCGTGGCGGACACTTTTATCGGACATGGGCAGTTAATGGGTGATCGAACGGTGGGAATTCGCCACGGGACGAAATTCTACCACCAACTTCCCTGCCCTCCCTGTCCCCCTCCCGCCACTCACCGTCTGGTTGCCATCTGTGCGACGCGAAGGGATAATCAGCCGCACAAAACGTGAATCAAACGCATATATTTTAACATATTGCTTTTCGATCCCGCGCGCGCTCTACTGCCCAAATCGGGGCCTCGCTCTTAGCAAATGTGAAACCTTGGCGCTTCTTCTTCGCGTTTGTGTCTCTCTCTATCTCCCCTTCCCATTGTGTCGTTTCTGCAGTTTTCTGAGCAGATCGTTTGCCGTGGTCGTCGGCGCTGGTGTTATTAATGTGACGTGTTTTGTTTGATAAGCACACGGAGCTGCAGAGAGGCCAAAACAGAAACGTGGCCGAAACGGGGTGACCACAGTGCCGGGGGGGATCGAAACCGTGTGCTGATCGAATTTCAAGCTTGATCGTTGTGCACCGCCGTTCGATTGTGCAGTGCCTGTGTGTCTGTGCTAAGAGGGGGGGGGGGCGCCTCCACTGACACCGTAAATGCATTTCGACGCAAATCAGCTTAAATTTATCTTTTAAATTTATTCCATCCACAGAACAAGGGGGGCGAGTTGTTGTGCTGCATTCGTCGATTTTGGAGCGAATAGTGTGCATGTGTGTGTGTGCCGTATTGTGTGTAGTGCATTTTTTGTTGTTGTTGGAAATTAGTAGTTGTTGCATCGATTGGTTCGCACAACCAACACATCAAATGCAGCCAAAACCATGGAGACGGCGGTTTGCGCACAGGGAAACAACTGGACGCAGCGCAGGAGGGCGCGCAGGGATTGGACGAGGGGCAGCAGGAGATGATTAGATAATTTCTTTTAAACGGCGATTCGGTGAGCATATTTTTGATTGGAATAAATATGCAAATTCCACCCGAAGCGAAACATTTTTTGTTGTGTGTGTGTGCGTCGGATGAGCCGGCTAGCACTAGGCCAGCAGAACTGGCAAGCGCGCCGGTGTGCTATTCGTCTCATAATTGGAATGCGATTTACAAGGCTAAAAAGGGAAGCCAGACATTAAAAGTAAGAAATGGAGGGAGGGGAAGGGGGGGGGGGGAGAGAAAAAAAGCAAATCTTCCAACAAACAAATCACTCACAAGGCGGCAAGACAGGCTCTGGACAGGACATGTTTGTCTGTTTTTTTTTTGGTTGGTTGTTGCTGGTGTTGTAGAAGAGGGCGAAAAAAAAAGATCGATCGATGCGAGAAAACCGTTCCGTGATTTAAAGTCTTTGAATGGTCCTCTCCACTACGATAGCACCGCACGGTTGGGCCGGTTCCCAAGAGTGGCACCAGGCGGGGGTACAATCGTTTGCGTCGTCAAATCGTAGATTTTTAATTTAAAAATGTGCCGTTTTTTCGTCCCCTTTTCTTGGATCGAGTCCCTGGACGAAAAAAAAAAAAAAAAAACCACTGCTTATGGTAAATCTAACACACAACGGCCGGCAGTGGTGGTTGGGCAGCATAATGTTTTTTTGTTTAGCCTTTGTATATCATCCTGCAAGTCAACCGGTCGCCGCCGCCGCTGCTGCTGCTGCTGGCCAGCCGACGACCGCAGCTTTTGGGACGTTTTCTGGGTTGGTTGGGATTGGGTTTGTTGTTCTCTGGCAGTGTTGCCGGTGCGTTCTTCTCGGTTCGCTTCGTTTATTCAAATTTAAACGCGATTCAATCATCTCATCATCGTACCATGCGGTCACGGTTGGGTGCCTTCATCTTTTTTTTTTTTTTTGTTAGGTTCGGTTCGTCTCTTTCGGCCGTGATTTCTCAACCCCAAAGTTTTGTGAATTGTTTCGTCAAAAAACTGACTTTATTTTTATTCCATCGTTGAACGTTTTTACTTTTCCTGTTCTTGTTTTTGTTACTGCCATTAAGGTTGGATCGAGAAATATCTTGTGTGTGTGTGTGTGTGCGTGGAGGAGGTGGTGAGGGGGTGTCGTGTGTTTTTTTTGCTGTTGCTACTTTGCGTCGTTGTTTTGCGAAACGTCTCAGCGTTTCGGGCACGTTTTTTCTTCCTCCATTTGTTCTTCTGCTCGCGTTGTGCGTTTCTTTGCGGTGATGGTGCTCACCTACACGTTTGACAGAATGTAAAGAAGTTGGGTTCAGCTCCCCCTGCACTCCCCCCCTCCTACCTGGGATGCGCTAAATGCCAGGATGGTGAAACACACGGCAAGCGCAGGGCGAAAAAGCACTGTCGGCAAGGCTTTTTACCAATCCATCGCAAAATGAGTATCAGGGAGAGTGACCAAGGGGAGGAGGAAGAAAAAAAACCACTCCACACAAACGCTACGATCGATCGAGGGGGGGATTCCAAACAATCGAGAGCCTTTCGATCGGGCGAGAATTCGAACGCAAACGGACGCGAACCAGGCAAACGGAGCAAAATGGAGGAAGAAGCAAACAAAACACACACACACACACACACTCAAAAACCTGTACGCAACCCGCTTAAGCGTCGTCTGTCTGTCAAATATATTAAATACATTTCAGAATCTGCCGTCCGCGCCCCTTCCGCGCCCTCTTCCCTGCCCGGCGAGCTCTGGAAATCCTTTTCCGAGCTCCCGGGCAAGCTGCCCCGGAACCACAAATTGATGATATCGGTCCCGCCAACCTCCCTGGGCCAACCTCGGGGATGGGGTGACGATGCTCGCGCACCGATACCGCGGTCGCACCGAAATGGTTACCGAGCACCAATCCCCCCCCCCCCCTCGATTGCGACAGCGCGCGCTGCACCGACGGTGTCCCAGCGGGTTTAATCCCAGCGTCATCCAGCGGCCGTCGTCGAGATTTTGGGATGGAAAATTGAAACCTGTCCTTTCCACCTTTGCTCCTCCTCCTGTTCTCCTCCCCCACCCTACACCCTCTCACAATCGATCCCGAGAATGTGTCTTTCGGGTGCGCATTTCGCTGACGCTCCTCCCGGTTGCGATCCTCCGTTCTCGCTGGTTCCGCTGGTGCCCACAGCGTCCCGCGCTTCTCATCTTAATAAAATGATTTGTAATATTCCTCGCCTGCCTGCCTTTGGTTCCACACGGCACACACACACACAGTGGAATGCACACCGGTTTGGGACGGAAGAAGGGTGTCTTCTCGAAAGGCATGCCTGTGGAACGATGGGCTCTTCGTGCGTTCTCCTGCCGTCTTGCTGAGAACGTTCCCCATTCGGACGGTCCTGCATGTGGGAAAGTGTTCAAACAAATATGTATTCAAATCAAGAGATGGATCAAAGTTGATCTCCATTTCCAGGGCGCACGGTGCACGGAGGGGGGAAGACCCCAAGGTAGGGCTGGGCAGCAAGGAGGATCACTTTAGAATGGGATTCGCTGGGAGAAGAACGAACCTCCAAAGAACACCAAACAGCACCACACGGAGCGCGAGAGAGAGAGAGAGAGAGGAACGTAAAGGGCAACCAGATCGGAACCGAAGTAAAGGAGGAGTAAACAAAACACAGAACAAAAAAAAAACAACCAAACCAGATAACTCCATGAAAAGCGTATTGGTTAGGCTGCTTGTAGTGGATCAAACAAACGCGGAGATGGAGATGGCTCGCGGTCGAGATGGAACGCGATCTTCTCGGCTGTGCAGGCATCTTTTTGGACGGAGACGGAGCAGCCGAGAATAAATGTCCCGGTTAATCTTAACCAGTTCCCCAGAGGAAGCACAGGGGGTTTCTTCTCCGTTTTCTTCCTCTTCGTTACAGGACCCGCGCGCGCATACGATAAACGATAACCAATGAATCGGCTCGCCTCATCAGCGTTTCTATTGCCGCGGATATCGGTCGGTGGATTGAACGTTTTTCACTCATTCTGTGCTTCCTCGGCTTGTGCTTATGCTCTCTGCTGTTGGGATTGTTTTGTTCTATTTTACTTTTAAGTGTACCTTTTTTAGTTTAGATTGTTCCTGCTCTCTCGTGCTCTCCAGCGTCCACTTGTTTCCCCCCCCCCCCCCAACGGGTTGAACTTGTTTCGTGGGTTTTGTATGCTTAAATCTTGGCCTTCCTTTATCTGATTATTTCTACCCATTTGAAATGTTCATCAGACACGTCCGCAAGAGAGACTGTGCAACGAGGGGGAGAGGGGATGATGCGATCTAGCAGCCTGCGCTATCGATCGCGTATTCAAAATGAGTGTTTCATTTCGGGGACGCGAACGAAACGAACTGAAATGGGAAGCAGCGAAACAAAACCGAAAAGAAACCCGCTCTTTTTTCCCCGCCCCCCGGAGGCTTCCAATTTATGAGTCTATGATAATGTTGACAAGTCGCGCTGTGTTTTCTGGGGCTGAATGGGCCCAAATTAGATAATGGCGATTAGATAGTGGCCGTGCGGCACAACCAATAAGTCTTTCTTTAAACTGTGAAACCAAAAGAAATGAAAAGACTGCTGGTGCTGGCACCCTTTCCCAATCACCTCTCTTCAATTCAACTAACCCAAGGCGATCAAAATGTGGTGGAAAGGAACAACGAAACACACACGGGCAACTGATTTCCCATCATTCACGCATTAAATGTTGCGAAATATTGAAAATGATGTGTAACACCGGTACCGATTTCCGGTACCCCGTGCCCGATGAATGCCAAGTCAGCCTGGCCAAGTGAATTATTATTTTACCCATCATCCGTGTAATGATTTTATTTATATCACCGTGCAACATCTTGCAACCTCAGTACAGCACGAGCGCGCGTTTGTTTGCATCCCGGCTGGCTGCTGGACCCTTTTGACGGGGTGGAGAGTGTTTTTTTGGTTGTTGCTCCGCTGTTTTTTGTTTGAAAAGCAACGTGCCCCGAACCGTAACACCGGCGGTCACAACACCGGCATGCGGAACAATTCACCCTCTGAATTGCCCGAAAAAACGAAAAAAAAACGCACCAAACAATGCTTCCTGACTTTGAAATCCTGTCAGTCACAGCCATCTGACGGTTGGCTGGCCGGCGGCGACGACGTCGGATACACGCTCGGTGCCGCACCCGCCACATCACTGTTTGTGTTGCGGGCGTGTGTGTCCGCGATCGAAATCGTCTTCCGGCATAGCGAGCACCTAGCGTCGGGCGAAGCGGAGCGAAGTCGTCCTTTGCAGGCTACTTCATTACATGTGTACTCTGGCAAGTACACAGCCGGTCACACGGGGTTCGTGGGTTTCTTCTGCCATATTTAGCCCATTGTTGCTGCTGGTAGTAATCACACCTTCCGCTCCCTTCTTCTCGTGTGCAACGAATCCTTCCCAGTGTGAAGACTGCGGCCAAAAACCGTTTTCCGAACGGGCGCGCGCACCCCTTTTTTGTCGATTGTTGGGAAACGGCCGCTGACGCCATATCACCATCGCTTGCCAATTCTTGAAGTGTGTGTGTGCGTTTGTTGCTCGGGATATTCTATTTCCCGTTTAGGCACAATTGCACACGTGGGTTAAGCAGAGCAGGGGGAGGAAAAACGGAAAAACTGCCCATCCAGGCAAATAAAAACCAGCGCAAAACGGCGCGCATTTCGTGAACCGGAGGACGTTTCCTTTTGCTGGTGGGAAGTTTATCTGCCTGCCTGCCTGTGTTTGTGTGTATCTCGAGAGGCTATTATCGGGCGTAAAAATGAAAACGATAGTAAAACGATAGTGTAAGCCGGGGAGGGGAAACAGAAGTGGGAGTGAACGCCGTACGGCAAGTAATTTCTCAACCACCGCCCTCACACTGCAACATGTCAATTTCAGACGTCGTCGTGCAGATGACGGATGCAGACGAGTGTACCTTTTCCCCCCCTGACTACTACCGCCCGATTGCTGCCCAAAGGAGCGGCCTAAGCCCGAACCGTTTCGGCCCATTTTCCGGGTTTGCCATGCAGAGAGGGGATGGGAAAACTTCTGCAACAACTTCGACAACCGAGTTCCGGTTAGCGTTTGTTCCGGCGCCATTCATACCCGTGCGCCCCTATTGTAAAGGTGTTCTCGGCGTTGTACGGCGTTCTGAAGAGCATTAAACGGTTGTGCGGAAAATTGCTGGGGGGAGGTGGGGGGGGGGAGTTGATGGTACAGTACGGAACCATCCATACCATGGTATGACGATGCAGAGCACTCCGATGGAAAAGTTTGAACGGGGGAACAAAAGGTAAAGGAGAAGGCAGCGGTTGGGCACACGTGCACGTGCTCGGTGTTCGGTACGTGCCGCAACCGTCTGCCGAGCTATGTGACAGATATGCACATGTATAGCAACGGGTGTGCATCACGTTTTTTGTGCCCCCTCTCCGGCAGGCTCCATCGCAGGAGGACACTATTATCATTGTCATCGGCACTCGGGGGAAACCGGCACCGACCACTTACCTGGGCTGCCGAGGAAGACTGAAGAGTACAGGACACGCCGGGACTGATCGACTCGGGCATCGGATGGCGATGACCATTCTCGCCTCGAACACCATCGACCTGCAGAGGGAGAAAGGAGAAAAAGAACACAGACGCATTAGAGTATGGCACGATTGGTATCGGATTGGTACCGTATATGGGTACTGCTTGGGTTACTAGCACTCCAGTCGAGCGCCGAGACCGTTTGACTGTTGGACGACCGTCGTCCTTGGCGAACACAGGCCTGAAAGTGATTTAGTATGTGCGTTTTTACGTACGAACGCGCATTGCCAAAGGATGCCGAAGGCGTGATTAGAGCGCCTCGGGTGTAATGTTGACAATGCAAGGACAATGTGTGGGATGCAATGTAGTGTAGTGCATCCTCTCCCACTCGCTGCTCGCTGGCTTTGTGTGCTTTACCTTTAGCTCAAAACGATTCTGTGTGAAACGCATTATAAAACAATCCCCGCATTATTAGTTGCACACGCCGTTAAACGTCCGAAGAGGATCAAAACAGCAAAGAACTAACCCCCTTTAGCCCGTTACTGCTCTGTTTATCTGTATCCAATGGGCATTTCCGACTCATCGGCACTCTTCAGCGCCCTCGGACGCGGATCCACTTAGCCGCCTACCCTATGGGGAGTCCAGCTTCGAGTCGAGTTAGTTCTCTCCTAAACATCTGGTTAAAATCGATTACTCATTGTTCGATTTATCACGCCTGCTTGAATGTATCGACCCTTTTTTCTGCTTCGTTTCCCTTCGGCTGCTCCACGCACGCAGTGAAGTGCCGTGCTAATGGGTGTGTGTGTTTTCTTTCCGCCAGCGTTAAAGCGCGGCCGCAGGAACCATTAAACTTTGCTACACTTTGTAATGGGAGCACAAGTGAAACTGAAGATTTTGCAAAACTATCTTTAATGTGCGCGATGCATGCACATCGAAACCGAAGATCTCAAAGATATCTTGTGTGATCTGGTACTGCACGGGGTACGACGGGGCACATTGTGTGACTTTTATTGGACCTTTCGTTCGTTGCTGTCGCTGCTGGAACACATAAAAAGGATCGGCAGAACTGTTTGGAGCATGGCCCGGCCCTGTTTGTCTGATCGATCGATACAGACACACACACACACGCACGGACGATCATATGGGGTCTTCTGCTTTGGGTCGCAAGATCACAGGAAAAGTCGGCACCGTTTCGGAAACGTAAAAGTCATTACAGAATGGTGTATTTTTGGTCACACAAAGTACAATTCGTTTGAGTTTGTGTGCTGTGGAGATTTACAGCAAAAAAAAGAAAGGAAAACACATACGAGCATCAGCGAAAACAAACGAAAACGCAGGAAAATATGTAACACACACACCGTCATATCTCTCCCTTTTACCCTCCCTGCTGTACCGGAGATGGTGGAAAAACGCATAAACGCCAAAAAATAATGAACCCCCAATGAAAACTGTTTGAAGCCGCCATTCCGTTCTTCATCGATAGCGGAACTTTTCCCCTTTTGGTGGGGCCTGTTTTCTCTTCGGCTTTTCGTGCTTGTTGTTGCTTTGTTGCTCCTCTATTGCTTGCATCTTGCCGTTGTGCAAGTTTATTGCTGCGATTTAATTTTCCCCTGCTTTTGTTCTTTTCCCGTCCGGCGCTGGTCAGCGTTGCGCACGGAATAGAAGGCACAAGCCGTGGGTACCGCGTGGCGGCGGTTTAAAAATGTTTTCGTGGAACTTCTGCTGCTGCTCTGCCCCAGATCAGCCGAAAATGTGTCGTTTTGGGGCGATACAAAATCGAACAAAGCCCGCCCATCCGTTCCACGGGCAACCAATTTTTTAACACGAATATCAAAGATTTGTGTACCATCGTGTCTCGGGGCGCAACAATAACACCAAGCAAATGCTACGTTGCGCTGGTAAAGAGCGTAAACCCGTGGCCGTGTGTGTGTGTGTGTGTTTTGTAACATTTTCCACGAGCGCACGAGGTTTCTCCCTGCTTTTTTCCATGCCTCGGTGCGTGATCGGTGCCGGACGTTTTTGACAATTTCCGCGAAACGCCACGGCCTCCCTCCCCCCCACACGGCAAGGGCTTGGCTGGCGATCGTTCACGGCGTGCGGCACCGATGGCGCGTGATGATCGCACCGCCGGCAGTCGAGGAGTGCCATCGATGGGTTCGTTTTTAAAAATAGAGAGGCAGCGGAGGCCTCCTTTCCTCACCCATGCTAGTTTTCGGGGTTTGAACATTAGAAACACACACACACACACACACATAAACACGCGGAGGTCACACGGTGTTAAAAGCGTTTTTCCACGTCAAGTAAAGGCCGGGAAATTTTAGGAAGTTTGTGTCGAAAAAGCAAAAGAAAATAAAAGGTAGAAAACGGGAGCGGGGTGTGGGTGTTCTTGTGATTTTGCCTTGGCTTTTCCACATTGAACAACAAAGCGAACGAAAAACAGCTCAATCGTGTGTGTGTGCGATGCTGGATGTACCTTTTACTCCCGGCGCGTTTCCAGCGAACGAAGCGGACCACCGGAACCACGCGTCACGCTCTTTTCGGTGGTAAACGCCGTGCCACAGTGCGCCAGGAAATGGTCGCTTTTGTGTGTGTGTGTGTTTTAAGTAATATTTTCCCAAAGTGTCCATCTCATCTCATTTGAGAGCGCGCGTGTGTGCATGGAGAAGAGGAGGAAGAAAGGGAGAGAGAGAGAGAAAAAGATGGGGCGGAGATTTCACCCGTTTCTTTATGGTCGTGTGTAACTCTTTGAGGAAACGCTAATGTTGGTGGCGATCATGGGCAAACATTATTGTTTAATTTGCTGGCAATAAACAAATCCATTTCCAGGCGCTTGATCTCCGGTGTGGGGCGGCGTTTTCCAGCGATGGAAACATTTTTCCGCCGTCGTTTTTTTTTCTTTCGCTGAGTGATGTAGCAGCCGGAGTGACGGACACACTTTGCCTTCGCTTCTGCTGGGGCCTGGCTTGCCTGTTTGTGTGTGAATATTTGATCGTCTCTTCCGTTCGCCATTAACGGGACGCGCGCGCTGGTTGGATAAATTAATAGAAGCAAAACAAACGTCGCTTAAAGCTGCTAGGGCGGAAGTGTGGCCATTTTCCCGCAGCCGGCTACGTGTGGGGTTAGAGCACGGTTTCGGTTTGGCTTTTCCAATTCCTTACCTTTAACCAGGGCCCGAGCGCGGAGAGTAATGTTGTGATTGTAAATCAGAAGAAAAGATAAAACTTCCCCAACCTGACTGGATGTAGGTCGTTTTCCTACGTTATTTTTAAGCCAAAGCCGTCGTTTTCCACTCCGCCGCACCGAAGAAGTTACCATCCAGCCGCAACTCCAGCTCCCATCCCCGTCGGTAGGAATATAGTTAATCGCTTAGATTGGCAATTTTTCGGGGCACAAAAGTCATCCACTTGGAACGGTTTTATGGCTCCGCTCGCCCGGCCCTTGTCTTACCTGCACCATTCCCGCGCGGGACCTGGGACATGGTGACGATATAATAATTGGATAGAACATTTTAATGCTAAAAAATTGGCCTCCATAGGTCGGGGAAGCAGCCGAACCGCTAACGTGATTGGGAAGGAATGCCGCCCACGGTGTGTGCAACCAAGAAGCAGGACAGCAAAAAGAAACAAACCCCTCTCGAAATTCCCGAACCAATATCATCACCGACGTGTCGTCGAGTTATATGTTATGGAAATTCGTTAAACTTGTGCCCCCAGGACAATTATTTCTCTTGCCCACACCCAAGTCTCGCCCATTTTGCCACCTTTCCCGCGTGAGAGACACAGAGCATGTGTGGCAAATTTCATTGCGGAAAAACAAATTTTCACTACCCAGCGCGACCAGAAGGAATAAAGAAGAAAAAAAGGCTCAGTAGGGTCGGTGCGGATAGATGGAATATGGTGCGTGCACACACACGCACTCACAAGCACACGTACGAGGTGCTGTTGGAAATTCTCCAAAGAAATTGATGTAATTTTTATGGAAAATTCGCTCGTCTTGTCTAGAGAATAAAAAGTAATCGCAAGACGGATGAGGGCACCGACGGGAGACGACACGATACGCGTATGTGTTGAAGAATTTAATCAAATTCCTTTTCACACCAGGCAGCGAACAGGGGAGGGGGCGAGTTTTTCCCGCATTTTCTCGCACGCGGCTCGGTGTGTCAGTTCGTCCCGGGGCGAAGGAAGATGAACTTTTGCACAGATTATAATAATGGATGCGTGTATGAGGGGCGTACTCTGAGGTGAAATTGTTTCTTCTAATTTTGTGTCGGAAAAGCGAACTTCTTAAAGTTTCTCGTTTTGCGGTCATGTTCACTGCATGGTTTCCCCTGGGTTGAATGTGTCGAGCAGCCTGAAAGTTGGCGCATCAGCTCGGTACGGGTGTATCGGCGGCACTGGGAACGGTCAGGACTAAGCCAAAGCCGGGGGGGAAGGCATGGACCGAAACTTGAGCCGACGGCCAAAAAATTAGCCGCTGAAATGTTGATGGAAGCGGAAACGAGAAGCGAATTAAGTCGCTTCCTCTGCACACACGGACAACACGCGGGTTCGCCGCGAAGTTTGGCGTGTTTCTCGCGAGCCTTAAAAGAGGAAGTTAGTTGCCCGGTCTTTAGAATATTATTTACGCTCGCAAACACACTACGGCTTTGTGTGTGTGTGTGTGTGTGTGTTTGCTGGTTGAAATTATGCTGTGTGGGATATTACTATTATGCGCCAGCAGGCAACCGTCAACCGTAAGAACGGAACGTGCACATGCTAGAAAGAATGAAGGGTGAGGTTTTGTCCGTCGGCTAGGTAAAATCCAAACATTTAGGCCTTTGTTTTTTCCCAGCCCAGGCGAAACAAAAAAAGGAATAAAACGTTAGCCCCTCCGTCTTTTTCCGTGCTGCTGCAGAACTACTTTTTCGGCGTTTCCATCGTTCATTCGCTAATGTGTCACCCACACTCAAACCCCCTAGCTCCGTGCTCAGAATTTAGCTAAACAACGAAAGCAATAAAAAGAAGCCAAAAGCAAAAGAAAACGAAGCACCACACAAACCCTCCCCTGGTACTTCCGTTTCCATACTCCCACGTAAAAGAAGGGGATGATGGGAGGGGCGGATGAGGTTTTCCATTTTCTACTGAATGGCGGCGGCGAGACTCATTGCTTTTCGGACCAACGCCAAAGACGGAACTTTTGGGCAAACGTACACGCCACCTCAAACGGCATAACCCTAGTGAAACACACATGCACACACACACACACAGACCGGGGCACCATTTTGAGTGGTTTTCGATGGTAAAATGGGGAACTCAGCAATGGGGCAAAATAAAACAAAACAGCAAAGCCAAACCAAACGGAAACAACAGCAACAAAAAAGGCAGCGAACCAACCAATAATGGCCCGGCCGGCCGTCGTCCCGTTTGGTGGTTGTTGTCGTAGTGGGCCGTCGGTGATTCCATCAAGAAGCGTTTGCGAACAACATCCTCTCCATCCTCTCTCCCCCCACCCCCATTCCGCCCCCCTCTCCTACACAATTACCCCATGTTGTGGCACACAATTAGAAGAAGACAGGCACAAACCGGGCCCAAACCAACGAGGGCGACGGGTGAATGCGGTGTATATGTACACACACCGGTCGCCCCACAGCCGTTCGTGACCGATAGGGGAATGAGTTGTGTGCCGCTCGGTGTACCGCGGTGCTGATGAAATAAACTAACGCCCAAGAATCGAATAGCAATAATAGCAGCACTAATAACATGCAACACAGACACACACACACACACACATACACCGGGGGCTCGGGAAATGGACGCACACGCGAAACAAGAGCAGGGCCGCCAGCTGGGGCGCCGAAACTGAGGAATATAATCAGGCCAAGGCACACAAATGCTAATTTCTGTACATAGAGCAGTCCTCTCCCTCCCCTCCACCATAAAAACAACGGACCCCAGGATCTGAGGGGATCAAGGGAAGTGTTTAAGAGAAAGAGAGCGAGAGAGAAGTAGAGAGAGGTAGAGAAAAACAGGAAGAAGCAAAATGGAAACTTTCGATGTGAAACTGAAACCCCCTTTGCTGAAGTGTAAGGCACGGTTAGGGACCATACGATATCGGAAGGATATATTGGAGATCGGAAGGATCAAAACCGGCGGCATATGTGCGCAGCTGGTGTGTGTGTGATGTGGTGGGGCATTAGAAACTTAGAAGCTTGAAGTCGAAACTGCTACTGCCAAGAAGAAGCATGTGAGCGTCACTGTTAAATAGGGGAAACCGTTTGAAATTCAACGCTTGCAAAGACTGGCACGATGCACGGTTTTCAAATTCAAATCGTTTGACAGAATCAGTTCCAGCAAAGATGCAACGATTGAACCTGGATGCCGTAACGCGCTCTGTACATGTGCGTGTACACAATCGGACGATCATTCCGCGATCGTTTGAACAAACGAGCGGACAGAAATCACAAGCGACATCAATCTGATAGCTAACTGGTATGAGTTGAAGCGGTAAACAAGCCGAGAAGATGAAGGCCCCGGCATCGCCCAAAAGGTCCAACCGTCCGATGTTGTAGTGGATATGGTTCTGCACCGGACAAGAGGAAACGAAAGTCCAGCAGTGGCAGTAGGATACTTCCAACTCTGATAATTTCTTTCTCTCAAGATGCTTAGTCCACAGTGTTTAAACGATGTACTGCCACCCTCCCTCCATTCTCCAATAGAAGAAACTTATTGGAAAGTTTCCGGTCGAGTCAGACGGGCCGGCTACTCACTACTCAAGCTTTGACACTTTTGGCTTTAGGAAAAGTTGAAACACCGATAAAGCAACCGATGGCCATAAGTCAGTTGGGGGATGGTGGGATCTGATACGCACTGCAAGATAGGGTCCAGCTCGAGCAGTGATCAACGTGTGGAAAACTTTGGGAAAAAATATAGTCGTGTGCGTCTTCGTCGCCGGCAGAGCAAACAAACAAACTTTAACACTTACTTCATCGAATCGCACTCGTGAAATCGTGCCGGAAAGTTGGAAGTTGATGGTATGGGGGACTGGGAGTCAGGCGCAAAGTTTGCGTCCACAACCGGTAGCCGAAGCAGCGGACGGGACCATCCGTTTTGGCAGTCAATCTTGTGCGTAGTTATCAGTGTGGACAAGAAAAAATAAATAACTTCCAAAATCATCCGTCGAAGATCGCGCACCATTCGTCCGGGTTGAAATGGTTGACGGACGTTTGCTGGATAGCAGGGAGAACTCCACTGTCTATCCAAGTTGTTGGTACAAGCAACAACAAAAAAAAAACCGCGCTATCCAAAATTGATCACCTTTCGCGCTAGTATGAAACGCCCGTGAACGCGACTGTGGTGCGTAGTGTGCGTTTTTATTCAATCTCTCTCTCTCCCGCTCGGTTATTTGTGGCACGTTTCTGGCTGTGAACGGGGCATTATTTAGCTGTATAAATTTACGGTTTGTTTTTATTCGTTCATTATGATCCGAGCGCGCAGCAGTTTGCACCTTGCAGCGTGGGATCCTTCGCCGCGTTATCTTCGTCAGCCGTCGTCAGTCAAACAGTTTCGACTGACCAAAGGAAGAAACCAAAATTAAAAGGTTTGGAATTTTTCAAACCGCAGCTTCACCGCTCACAGCGCACTGGGTGTCCAACGGCCGACGGGAGTCTGGGGCGCTGGTGATCGCCGGGCAAACCCCGCGCGAAAGGTCGTCAGCTTGAGTTTTTTTGCCCTTTTCCGAGACTGACGAGCGAGCAGGGATGCCAAGACTTTGATTGAAACCTTCGCTGAGATAGGGCAAGAGATATAGAGGCATCCTAGGTAACAGTTGTCCGTTTGACGAGTTTGTTCAAAACTTGAACAACTGTGCGATGGCCATAAAGCTCGCCCAGTCGGCGGTACAGGTCGGCGCGTCTCGGACATTAATCATTTTTAGGCATATTTCTTGGGGTCCACTTTGGTCCTCCGTTTTGGAGCCACGGGCCAAAAAACAAACGAGTGATGGGGTGTTTCAAGTTGTATGGATTTCCGTTTCTGTGTTTGTCATAGCTGGCACGATAAAGTAATGGGGCAAGGGCAGCAGGAGGAGTTATTTGGGAATGCGGTAAGTTTTGAAATAACTAGCTTTAGACGCGTTTGGAGCAATGTGACGCTTTAAGGCACTCGGGGATTATAGAGGCGTCCATTCCATTTCATTGCCGCAGGCAGGTTTTGCTACATTGTGCGTGCGTTACGCCTTTCCGATTAGGCTGAAGGCTTCATTTTGCAGAGGGACGGGTTGGAGGAGGGGAGGGGAAGAGACTTCAAGGGGTTCCATTTTTGGGGCTGCTTACCTCCTCCCACAAAACCCATCCATTTGCGCATGTTACGACTATGGTTTCGTTCGGCTCTGGGTTCGAAATGAAAAATCCTTTACGAGCGCAGTTTGCTCTAGCCCGGGACACCATTCTGCTGGGGAATATTATGCACGTTTTGGATGTCGAGATACGGACCGGTAAAAGAAATAGCCTAAACGGGGGAAAAATAGCAGAAAGAAACCCCAACCTTTGCGAAAGAAACCGGGTCCTGGATGTCGCTATTCGTTTTTTTTTTGGTGTGTGTGTGTCTTAAACTTTGTGGCAAATTGTTCTCGATCCTTTCGACATTGAGGTCGAACCGCCACCACCACCACTTCTACCGACCCGGCCAGGCCGTTAGACGCACCTGGGATCCCAACACCGAACGGCACGACGAGCGACGGTCGGAGCGTGCATATTAGATTGAAGAATTTACACATCCCAGCATATTCCACCGTATATAGTGGGGTTTTGCACAGCTACTATACACCCTTTATCTTGTGTCTGTCTGTTTGTGTGTTTGTGCCTGTGTTTCAGCCTGATAGTTGGGCCGCGTTGGCAAGGCGGCAGTGACCAAAATTTGTTGGCGTATAAACTATGTGATAATGGTTCGTTTTGTCGTCCCTGCTCTGCTCTCAGTTCCTTGGCTGAGGACGTGCGAGGGGAACGTGCAAGTTACAACCAAAACCCGTGTGCGCTTAGTTGGCAGAGCGCGGTGGGATTTTGGGAAAGGATTTTCTTCTCAATCTTACTGCTGCAGCACCAGCGGCAGAAGTACGATCTCTTAAGCTGAAGCTATTTTCTCTCTGTCCGAAGTTTCTTGGAATTGTGCAAAAGTTCATTACATCCCTAACGCAGGTGGAGGACATTCTCTAGTAGCGAAAAAAAAAACATCCTCGAGTACGTACACACACACACACTCACAAACCGACCGGTATCTGCGGTACATTTGTGAGGATTTGTTTCCTTATTAAGAAGTTTGGGAAGTTTTTCGTTTTCACTGTGCTCAAATGAGATTGCACCTGGTTAAGCCGGAGTGGGATGAGTCGAATAAAAATGTTTCAAGATTTCGTTTTTCGTCTGCGTTTTTTTGTCTTTGTGTGTGTGTGTTAGTTATCTTGCACAGCAAAAACAAATAACAATCAATTTCAATGTAACTTTGCTTTGCACAGCGCCTTTGTGGCGTAGTTTCTTGTTACAGAGCGTTTGTCGAGAGTTGCGGTTTTTTGTTTGCAGCTCAACCAAAAAAGTCGCTACAAAACGTGATATACCAGTCCCAGAGAGTGGAACAGAATGTCCCGTGGACTCATGTTGCTAAAGTACCACAAATAAAAAAAAAGGAAAAAGTAGAACATCACAAGATGCAGCGAAGATCGTAGCGCGATCGCGTGTTTTCGCAATTGCATCATAACACCGCCGCGGATTGGAAGTGTAGTAATAATTTTCCGTACCGTGTAAAGTTCTGTAATTAATTCGGATGACATGTTGACATTGATGGCATCGGGGAGGCGTTTTTTTTCCCTCTCTCATACTAGTCCTTCGACAGCAGAAGTGGGCCGCACGAAGGAAGTGAAGTGTGTGTGTGTGTGCAGTCTTTTAAATTAATATTGACACTGAGAAGAGAGAGAAAAAAAACTGCCTTTCACGCGAGTACCCGCGAGGATCGCATTATATTGCCAATATGTGTCGCGCGTAGCCATTGCGACATTAATGCGACGTTTTGTGTGTGTGTGGCAAAAGCACATATTCCAAACGAACCCGGGACACACTCTCGGCGGTGCATATCGAATATGGACGGGACTAAAAATAAATGTCAAACGAGCGGGATGAGTGGTAAAGGGGGAACGGCAGGCATCCCGCGAGTTGTCAACGGCTAGCGGCTCGGGCACCAACGTTAAGCGCATCGCAACGTACACAACTAACCAACCAGGACCGGGTGGCCGTAGGAACATAAAGATCGGGAAAAATTAACAAACCATCCATCGGGAAGGATGTAATAAGGAAAGGCCACAACAACACCAGCAAAACAGCAACAACAACAACAACAAAAAACCCTAGCCACAGAAAGGGTAATCATTTAAAAACTACAAGCACACGAAGAGCGATACTTTTGGAGAAGGGAGGAGATACCGATGCGTCGTGAGCGGGTTGAAAAACTTGCCAAGAGCGAAGCGCAAGGAGCAAAGCAAAGCGCAGCAAAAAAGAGCAGGAAAACACACACAAGACTACAACGAAACCCCACAGCACAGCATGTTCGAGTGTTATCCATATTTGCATGCTGTATTAATTGTCGTTCTGTAATTTAGCAACCGAAACGAGCGATCGCAAAGGGGGGATGGAAGGGTGGAGGGTGGTGCATGCGTGATTTTCGCGATGACAGCGTGCAGTGGGGGCCGTCCGAACGGGCGTCCGGGCTGATATTGCTGTGCGCTGTTTACACCGTGTGATCGAACTGTTCGCACAGCCTACGCGAAGTCAGAACCGTTCGGGACAGGAATTTGTTTCCGGGCGCGTGTATGTGATGCAGTTTATCGCACCCTTGGTGGGAGGGGGTAGGGAGTGAGCGTCTAGTGCAGCGGAATTTTTCCTCATCCCTGGTGTGTGTGTGTGTTGAGTCCGCGAGCGCGCGTGTACCACTGATGCTGCTGCTGCTGCTGCTGCTGCGGCTGGTGGCAGTACCCGAGCCCGTGTGCTTTACAACATTTTTCATGTGCATGTGTCAATTTTGTCTTGTCCTGCGCTACGGGTTATTTTAAACTTTGTCTCTTTTTTTATAAAAAGGGATTTGTTACCAAAAAAAAGTGCACAAAAAAAGGTTGAAGGTAACATTTTTCCAATTCGCCACCGACCTGGAGAGAAATACGGGAGGGATGTGATTTTTAAACTTACGACGTCCTTCGTCGTCTTCTTGTTGGGTTTTGGTTGCTTTGCAGCCCTCACGCAGCCACTAACCGTGCTGGAGCTTTTTTTGTTCTTCTTGCTACAATACAATCAGTTTATAGGGGTGTACCTTTTTGCTGTAAGAAAATGGCACTTTGGGGAAAAATAATTCTTGTCTGGATGGTGTATTTTTCGTTGCTACCTTGGTCTGTCACACACACACACACACCGTCCTGGGATCCTGACATTCCGTTTGTTGAGTCTTGTTGTCGTCCCAGTCGTCAATTAATTCAACTGTGACGGTGTTAATGGAATGGATTTTGCAGACAATAAAAAAGCCAAAACACAAACCTCTTGACAAAAAATAAGACGGGATAAGGGCGAGATACGTTGAGAGCGAAAGTAAGGTAACAGCAAAAAAAAACGCCAAGGAAAACCAACATAAAATCGGAACCAAATCAAGGGCCTTCAAGTTGTGTTTCTATGTTTCTGTGCGTGGCTGCGAGTGTGTCTGTGTGTCTTTCGCTTGACATAACTTTCTCCTCCCGTTACAGGGAGGTGCCCGCAAATGGCCGTTACCGTGGGCATCGGAAATGGTACCCAAGTGTGTCCTTTGCGCCCGTGAACGCACAATAACAAACAGTGGCCGGGTCCGTGGGATGTTGTTTTCAAATCAAATCCAGCCATCCTGCACGATTACGACAACACCAAGAGCATGGATGGCGGGTGTGGTGTACATTAAGTGTATTGAAAATTACTTTATGTGTCTGGTGAGCGATGTCTGTGGCCGGGAATGGGTTTTTTTGTGTGCTTGATGTTGGCTGATGCCTTCTGTAAGTTAAAGCATTTTCTCGCCTGCCGTTACTCGAAGTTGTTATTTTTTCGGACAGTTTTTTGTTGTTGTTGCTGCTGCTAATCTATCTAGGTGACTGTTTGTTTTCGTGTCATTACGCCCCTCAAAATGTACCGTAAACGGTGTCAATTGTAGCTGTGTAGTGTTATTATCGCTACCGCACGGTGATTGTGCAGTTCGGCGCTGCCTGGGGAAGAATGAATTCCCTTAGAAAGCGTTCCCTCCGACAAGCTTCCCGAGGGAGGTGAACCAATAGAAGAAGCGGAGCCGCATCGCTTTGTGTCTTTTTGAATGGACTATTGTCTTCCCATTATCTGTTCCCAGATAGGGGAGGAAGATGCGTCTAGAGAACGAGCCCAATATCTCGTTCCATCTTGCAGCAGCACCGAGCGCAATATCTAGGCACTGATATAGGTACTTTTAGTTGGTTGGAATGAATTCCAATCTACAAAAAAAAAAAATCGAAAATGAAAACCACAACAATAACAATCCCTTTCCGCCCCATGCAGCCAATGTTTGGAAAGATAATTTAAATCATTCCCCTCGGATCTCTCACCGGACTGTGCTGACAGTTTGTCGGGGCGCCAGTCCACCGCCCGAGTGGCGCTAGCCTGCGTCCCATTATCGTTGCACTGCATCAGCAATCAAAGCGATCCCCAGGTATTGAAGACTCGAGTGCAAAACGCTGCGACTCGAGAATGTCGCCTTCGGGGGGGTTTCTACGCGAGCAGTGTGGTGCCTTGTCCCACCAACCCCCTCGTAACATTCATCGTCCACAGGCGCCCGCCAAGCCCTAGATGAATGTAATCCTGTAATTGCCATCGGCATTGTCATTAGATGTATGAGCTATTGCGACCATATTAGCAATTTAGGTTCGCCCGTCTCTCCTCCGGGCGGAACAAAAAGGTGCGCTGGTGCGCCCTGGCCAATACCACACGACCAAAACGGTCGGTCCGAGACACTGGCCGGGGACGAAATTAAACACGTAAAAGATGCCTAATCAAAGGCAGCAAAACTACGGCACAAAACCAATATCTTGGTCCTTCCTTTTGTGATACGCCGCACGCCCTTTTTACCGTCGGTAGCCGGGGCTTTTGCTGCTGCCTTTCGGTATGTGTGTGTGTGTGTGTCCACACGGTCAATCAAAACAAATTGTAATAACGGTTTATGGCGATTGCGCCAAGGATTTAGCGTAACGAAATTTACTGCCAATTGCTTTTCGATCCTTTTTCCGAGCGACCCCAGCGAGCAGCGTTCAAGGATCTTTTCCGTTACCCAATTTCCTCCGTGTGTGTGCTCCTCGTGGCGTCCCAGCAGAGCCCGCTATAGAGGGCAGAAAAGAAGTCGCCAACAGTGTGTCCCGGTGTGTGTGTGTGTGCACTCGCCCGTGTGCAAGATGTGGAGGGAAACGATGATTTAAAAAGCAATTTCCCTCGGACTTTTTGTGCTGTGCTGGAAAAGTGGAGTGTGTCCTCGGCGGTCTTTTTTTATTCTCTCTCCTGCTCCGCCTCTCGTGCGTTTTGCACAAAAACTTTTCCCGCCCAAGAAGGCTGAAGGAGGAAAATGCGATGCTTGCGTTGAGATAAAAATGGCCAGCGCGCACCCAACCGGTGTGAAAGAATGCGCAAAACCGTTCGTCTCATGCTCCCTCCTCTTTCCGGCTTTCGGTTTCGCCGTGTAGTGCCCATCCGGTGAATGGTCCGCAAAAATGTTATTACAGATTATTCGGATGAGATTTCCATTGTCGTGTGCGCTCTCGCTCTCTCTCTCTATCTCTGTTACGCTCATCCCAATGGGTTTGGCCGGCTGGGTCCGGGGTTTTTCGGGTTTTCCACGTACACAAAAGCTAATGCTTTACGCAAACGAATACTCGGAAAATGATCTGTGCATTGTTGATAGTAGTAGCGTACGGTGGGCACTACACAGCATACTCACACATACACACACAAACACACAGTAAAGCAGAGCAGACGGGGTTCATAATAGCAAAATGGTCGCTTGTGGAAAGAAAAATTCCATTTCACCGGTCTTGCGCTTCTTCGACGGGACACAAAATGGTGTGCACAGAGCGTTCGTTTGTGCTTGTGCTACCGTCTGTTGCTGGCCGGGTCGGGTCTTGTCGTCGCCCAAGAGTCCGCTCTGTCCTGGCCGTTGAAGTGCACCACATTTTCTTCTGCGGGCGGAAAGAAAAACAAACCAACCCCCGCCCGGCCAACCCGCGGGAGTCTTCCCTTTAGCCTGCGTCGTGGCGTCGTCTGTGTTGATATTTTGCTGACGGGGTTTTGCTATGCCCATTTCCATCGCCACAATTCCATCGCTGAGTGGCCCGGCCAGTTGGACGGCCAAGAACAAAGGCAGCGTTTTGCATGTGCCTGACGGTCCGACGGTTTCTCTGTCGCGTTTGCTCTTAAATCATTGCTCCAGGTGGCGCAAACGCAAAGGCTGCACCCCGGCAACCACGGCAGCAGGAACTGTTCGTTTGCACAAACCGGGCACTTGGGAAGGGACGGTGGCGCGCAAAATGTGTAACGAAACATGACCGATCCGATAACGCAACCCCGGAGCGGCTCAGGTATGGACGAGATGCGCGGCAAGCAAAGTAACGAGATGTGTGCGACCTGGACCGAGCCGATAAAAGGGAAACAAAACAGACAGACCCGAGAGAGAGACAAAGGCAAGGGACCGCTGTGGGTGTTTGCCTCCTCCTTTGCCAGGGGTCATCCCGTGGTAATAACGATTGGTCAGTCTCAAATGTCGCCCATCGTCCCTCTGTCGGTGCTGTCAACCGAGGTGAAAGACGCATAGGCCAAGCGTTGTCTTCGTCGTTGCCGCAAGCAAGCAAAGACACAATCGCCTGGGACGCATGGTCGTACCGAGAGCTGGCATGCGGCCTTCGAGACCGTACTTCTCTGGTCGGGTCCCTTTCTTCGCTGTGACCTCCCGCTGTGGCGGTGCGGCGCGCTGCCTGGCCTTCTGCCTTCAAGAATCGAAGGTACCTTAAGAGGGTGCCCTCGAACAAATGTGGCCCCCGGTGCCCACCGGGTTCGATTGACCGGTGACCGAAAACAGACTCGAAAAGCCATGCTGCGTGCATGCGTGTGTGTGTGTGTGTGTAGCTCTAGGTATCGTGCGCAGGACGCCATTTCACGCGGGCTCGCTGTCGGCTCGCTGTGATGTGCTTGACCGGCCGCAGGGACCGCAGCGCAGGACAGATTCACTCAAAACTGCCTCATTTCAGCCCATTTCGTTCCGCCTGCTGCCATATCGAGGTGGACCTCGATAATTCGATAAGGTTCGGGAAACTGACGGGAGGACCTACACAACTGCTTGGGAGGAGACTACGGCAACGTAACGGTTGACACATAGCCACACGGCCGGGATCGGGAAGAAAACAGGCCCCCTGGATCGACGTGTCTGTGTGTGTGTGTGTGTGTGTTTGTGTGTCACAAGATGGATGAGGATAATCTCCCGGAGCCGAGGCGAGTGAATGCGTTTTGGGCCCCCTCTCGACGCTTCATTTCTTTCGCCCGAAAAAGGCAAGATTCTTCTCGAACGCCTTCGATCGGTCGGTCCAGAGCCCGTGCGTAAAAGGCAGTGCCTTTCCGTTCCTCCGATAGGTTTGAAACCATGTGACAGTACAGGGGAGCGCACACAAGCTTTTTCAACACTGACTGACGGTCGAGCGATCGTTCCCGCGCTCGCGGTGGAGCGTGCAGCGGTGGAAGAACTGATCGGAAACAGGGAAAGGGGGGAAAGCTCTCTCCCTCCCAAATGATGTTAAACGATCGTCGAGAGCAGTTGAACTTTCCTTTGGTGCGTCCCGCGTGCAAGGAATCGACACCGCGGGGTGCCATATCAGTGTGTTGATTGCATCATTTTAAGGGTTTGTTTTGGGACGCTGAGCGTGTATGGGAGAGAAATTGATGATATTTGTGTGTAATGGGGGGGGGGGAGTGTAGTTAGTATAGGTTTTTGGTGAACGACTACACCAAGAAAGTTAGACAGCCCGGGAAAAGGTGACGAAGGTATAATGAATTTGGCATTGAAGCGGTCTTAAGATCGTAAGGAATGTGAAGAAGGGAGTGTAATTAAAATTTGAGTAAACTTTGATTGGCAAACTTCTTTTGCTCACACACATTCACACACACATTCGCCCGTGTGTTGCTGTAGACAGTAAATCTGTGTTCAGCATAGAAAAAAAACTTCTCATCCGATCCGCTTTTTTTAACGCACACGACCCCGTAGTGCCATAGACCAACCGCTTTCGCATGAAGCTACGGGGTCAAGCAAAGACATTTGTGTTGCTAAAGTTTCAAGCAAGCTACTTTAATCTAAGCTTAAGTAAATGTACAAC
Source organism: Anopheles arabiensis (assembly GCF_016920715.1). Lineage (NCBI taxonomy): Eukaryota > Metazoa > Arthropoda > Insecta > Diptera > Culicidae > Anopheles > Anopheles arabiensis. Next base: position 16,680,312 of record NC_053517.1, read on the forward strand.
AAATGCTGCCTTTAACAAATTAAATAAAGTTCCCCAGGGCTGCTAAAAAGCGAAACGTAAAATATTCACAAATAGGCACATAAATACGCACACACACACACATACACATACATAAAACCCAAAGTAACGAAATGCAAAATTAATCTATATGCTAATTATAATTTGCTACACACACACACACACACACGCCGGCGTCGAACCCGTCGGGCCAGCGAAAGAATCGACTAAAGATCGTGAATGAAGAAGCGGCGGCACGTCGTGGAGAAGGCCACACCGGTCCAGCGTGCTGGCCATTACAATAAACGACACACTCTCTCGCACACACATACACACACACACACGCACACATTCCCATGCACACACAAAGGCATAGTGAAGATACACTCTGCAAAGCAGCAGCAGCAGTTCCTTTGCAAATGCAACTAAAGTTGCATTAAGACTTCCAGTCCGTTGCTGCGCTTGGGGGACGGGTGAGGTACGTGTGAGCCGGCAACGGCGGGCGCAGCAAAACAGCAAGAAATGCACATCGCATTTTAATTTGGCATTATCTGTATCATATTCGCTCCGCGCGAAACGATTTTGTTTTAAATGTCTTCCAAACTGCGGCACATCGTTTTGCGTCCGTTCGGTCGTTGTTTTTTTTTTGTTGCCGTTTTGCGCCTTCTTTGCTTCGCACAAATATGTATCCCTCGTAGCATCCTGCGAGTGGTGAGGTGCGGGGCCCCAGACTGCCAGACACAATTGTGCCTGCTAGCAAGTGCCACTGAGTTTTGCGTTTCATTTGTCTTCCTCCCCCCCATCGGCGGTGCATTGCACACAGCGGTCGGGTGGAGTTTGTTTCATTTTTATTATTTTTTTCCCATTCCCCCCCGGGGACGATCGCGCCCCGGGGCTTTGGGCTGTGCTCGTGCTTTTGCTCCTCCTTTGAATTCATAATTATTTACGGAAGGTGAGGGGAGGAGGGGTGGAGTGGGGATGCAAAAGGAGTGCATCAATGTGCACAAACGCATAAGTCAATCAGAGTGAGCTGAGCGAACCCATTTAATGCTTCCAGGTGCCTCCCCCCCCCCGATACTGCTTCCCCATGGGCTCTTTAGCCCGTTCTTGCCTGCCCGTGTCTTGGTCGTGTCATTTGAGTGAGCTTTAAAGGGGGTTGCGTGGCCTGATGCGTTCTCCTCTTTATCTTGTGCCTGGCAGGAATGCAACTGTCCCGCGGTGAGGGCGAAGCAAGTAAAGGGAGTTTTATTCCCTCTCATTATTCCTTCGATGAGTTCGGCACGTTTCTTCGCCGTCCCACCACCACAGATTGAGAGAGGCCACCAGAAAAAAAAACACATTTCGACGCACATTACCGCAATCGGGGCTGGTGCAACGATGGCGCACACACTTCAATCAACGCACATTGTGCGAAATTGGCTCCGTAACACTAAAAGAGCACCTCTTTGCATACAGATGAGAGAAACATACACGGAAAAAAGAAGAAGCAACACACATTTCTGCGATTAGTCGTTTAAGTCGATCGCGCGGCGTCGGCGGACAAATCTCTGCACCGCAGGACACGCGGCAGTTCCGGCTGCCGCGCGCATTTTAAGCAGCTTGCCGTGCTAGAAGAGGCAGCCGCAGTAACATAGCATTGCGATCAGGCAAACAAATCAGCTTCGCACGATTTGTGGGTTGAAAATGCGGAAAACCGTGAGCCGGGCTTTGGGGGCAAAAACGCGCCCGCGGGCAACGTGTTGTGCATCGTGTTTTTTGTTGTTGCGCGCTCAGGCAACACGAGCACCTAGATCCCTTCGCCGCCCAAACCCAACCAATCCAATATATGCAGGTCGATGCAGTTAGTCTCTGCACTTGCACACCGAAACTAGAACTCAATTAAGCAGAGATGGCACACACATACAAACACACACACCTCGGCATTCCCATGGGGATGGGCGTGCGAAAAGGAAAATAAATAAATACTCGGCCGCTGGAATCTGGAGCAGCGCAAACGACGATCGCATACCTTATGTGAAAGGAAGGAGGGTAGGGTGGAAAAAAAAGGGGGGGGGGGGTGTGAAATGCACCAGCCACAGCAGCAGCAGCAGCAGCAGCAGCAGAAAGATGATTATTTCCGTGTTTATTTTCCACCCTTTTTCCGCCAGGGTTGGCGGATGGCGATCGGCATTGATCGGGATTGGCCAAATCGATTGGTTGCGTTTGTTGTGTGTTTTTTCCTTCCTTCCATACCTTCTGCTTCTTGCGCTGCACGGCACGATTCGGCCATACTGCTGCCGGTTCTGCACATTATCCGTCGGCACAATGGGCCGATCTGGCGAAATTTAACGCCAATTGCAGTCGCGCCCTCGTGTCCTCGTGGCCCGCGTGCAATATGGGGATCGCGATCGGAGAGATGCTCGTTTCACGCTTCGGTCATTCGGCTGTCTCTCTCTCGCTCCCTTTACCTCAGCCAATGTGTGTGCCTGTTGCTTGTTCAGTCGTTGTCGCGATGATCGTTAAGCTGCAGGCGCTAATAGGTTGCCATTTTGCGAATCGAAGATCAGCTGTCTTCGATTCCCGGGGCGCTCGAACCGACCGAGAGCGCAAACAAGCGTAAACGTTTGCTCTGCTTGCTCCCCTCGTGTGTTTCCCTTCCCGTTTTTGCTAACAATATTTATCGCTCGATTAAAGCACACACACACAGACGGCTTGAAACAGCGTGGCAAAAGCAAGCTAAAGCTACGGGGAAGTAGGAGGACGGCCGAACCGTGTGATGGCTATTAAGCAAAATCATACCCCAGTTAATCGCCTTTGCATCAATAAATTACAGGTTATTTTATGATTCATCCAATCGAAGAAATTATTTCCATGTAAAAACTCGCCCGGTTAGGGCAAGAGAAGGTGGCTGATAAATCTCCTCGCCGCCGGACTTTGCTGCTCCCTTCCAACCGTTCGTGTTCCCTCAGACTTGCGGGGGGAAAACACGGATGAAAAGCAAAAGCAAACTTCTTCCCTCTCCCCCGATCTCGCGCGTGCACCAAAAAGCACACTCTGTCATTTTTGGAGTGATTCCTATAATTATAATTTGTTACAGTGTAGGACACGACGTGTGTGTGTGTGTCTGCAGTGCCCGCGGACATATAAATCAGATGCCTCGCGGCTTAGAACACCTGTTTTGGGAGGGGGTTGTAGGAATACATTTTTTTTCGCTCCCTATCTTTGATTAAGCTAAACGTTGCTGCGGCGCGCGGGGAGTATAAGCTTTATCGTTTTTATTCGTAATTTGTGTGTGTCGGCGCGCGTTGGATTCATTTAACGCACGCGGCGGTACAACCGTACCCGAATCCGACCGGAGACCGGGGATCGGTCATTTTTGTGTTCGATCTCGGGTGCCCTATTAATGATTCAGCGGAGTGATATTTATTTAAATCAGTGTCTGTTTTAACCATAATGAATCATGTTCCGTTTGTAATGAACCACTTCCCAAATGCGCCAGTTTTTTTCAGCTTTTCCGTGGGAAGCGGTGTTTGCGCACCGTAGCCAGCAAAGGTAGCTTTAGGTTTTCCGATTAAAACAGGATTTTAATGTATTTTCCCGATAAAAAAACACAGGTCCCCTTCAAATGCAGCTGATGTGCGAATAATGCCCGCCACACAGCGGGTCATTGGCGACCTCGAACGCTTCGATACGGCATGAGAGTGAGTTTCATCGAAAGCGGAAGCGGAAAATGAAAAATTGATCGACCGCAGAGCGATGAGAATCGTGGTAGTAGTGTAATGTTTACGAACCAAAAAAAAAAAAAGAAAAAGGTAGTGAAAGAAAATTTCAATCCCATTCTCCTGATGGAACCAACCGCCCAAACGCCCGCCCACCCCACAAGCCTTTATGCGCATATACATTTGGTATTTAGTGGCTGGTAGTTGCGGAAAAATCGATTAAATTTCCACACTACGGTAGAGCGGGCGGAGAGGAGGTTTGAAGATCGATTGCTCTGAAAGCGGGAGACGAGAGACGGTGAAGAAAACACTCAATTCACGCTTGTAGTTCCGGAGGGGGGGAGGAGGCCTGGCCACACAAAGGAGTGCCAAACTTTAGGTTTTTACTTTTTTTCGCTCTCCATTTCATCAGTTTTCCTCTTTTTACTTTCTAACCATACCCACCACCCACCCACCCTTTGAAGAGGGTGAAGGGATGAATGATTGGCAATTTAAAAGGGGGTGGAGCGAGGGTACGGGTTTTATCGTTTTGTGTGCGATTTTCGGGCGAGAAAGCGATTTATTTCGCTCGGCTTTAAAGGCAATTTCAGCACCCCGGAGCCCGGCGAGGGGGGGGGGGGGTAGCGTAGGTCCGTGGAGGGAACTGCATCATGAAAAGATTCAATCGATCGAACATGAGAATAAAGACAGCTTCTTTGTTGTTGGCTGCACCGAGTGAGCGAGCGAATAATTTGCGTCTCGAAAATGTCGAAGGTGCTGCAAGTAGTTGAAGGATGAAGGGCGCTGAGCTGCACATACATAATTGTGTGTGTGTGTGTGTGCAGTATGGGAAAATGTGATGGAAGAGGAAGAGAAAAACAAGGAGAAAACCAAATCTAAAGAGCAGTAAACCCCTGCGGCAGGGGATGTCTATGCTTCGCCGCTAAAAAGTTCAATCTTTTCTCACGTGATTAGGAGGAGCGAAACTGCAACATGTTTTGCAGAAAATGGCAATGGCCGTCATGTTAAAGACTGCAAGCCCTTCTTGTATGTGTGTGCGTTGATTTCCTTTGCATCTCCATTTCCAACTCCATCCGATAGAAAAACGGTTTCACGGGGTCCGCGGGAAAATTGGTATTTTTCATGTCAAAATTTATGGCTCATTCGCTCTTTCGCTCCCTTCTGTCGCATTTCCCCCGTTTTGCTGAACGAACCGGGGCCTGTGGCTGGCAGGTTTGGTGCAGCGCTGGCTCGGCTCAACGTCTTATAATCATCATTACATAGTTTACGAGATACGAAATAGAAAATTGCCCCGTGGGGTTTGTTTTTTTTTTGCAAAACCATTCTTCGTCTCTCCAGCCAGTGGGAGTGTTCGGCGTCGTTCGTTCGGCCGTCAAAAGCCATCGTTTTCCGGTCGATCAGATCAGATCCTGCACACACGCTGCGCACGATACTGATCGTCGATCCGTAGGGTGATCGGGTTTCGCCGGCGCATGGTCGGCGCATTCCACCCTGTTCGAAAATAATGCTGATTAATGAAACGAATCATTTAAACAGTCACATTTGTGCTACGCAAGGGGGGCCGTCGGTTCAATTAGCGATCGAAAAGCAAAGCGCGGCAAGGTTTGCTCTGTTGGGCGATTGGCATCGTGGGAGAAGATGTGTGGGGCTGCAAGGGGCAGCAAAAAAGAATAAATAAATAATCGTTGCGGCTGCTGCTGCTGCTGCTGTTGCTGGCGCCAGGAAGCGATGGACGCCGACGGGAGTGCACGTAAATGCAACGCTCTGCAGCGCTGCAGACGTGCAGTGCAATGGACTAGGATTTAGAAATTAACCCAAGCACAAAGTTCGACGTGGCGGCTTCAATCCGGCCGTGGTGCAACGGCTGGAAGGGATTTACCAAATGCCGCAGTAAGCGAAGATCTCGGGGCGGTCAAACCGTTTAGCGAAACCTGTTTCTTTTTAATGGTCGAAAATAAATCTTTCTACGCGGGGCTGTGTACGCTGGTCGGCGGTTGGGCAGAGGAGATCCCTTACAGCGGGAATGTCTTCATACCCGATGGGGGCAGCGGGAAGGGCAAAGTGACAGCGGGACACACCGAACCTGCTACCGGTTTGCAAACCGGGCGGGGTATGTTGCAATTGCAGCAACAGAAGTAAGCGATCTTAGCAAAAGCTACTCGTCGCTTCGCCTAATCAATGCCAATCACGATTTGCTTAGTAGCGATGCGGCGATGGGGGGCAGGGTGAAGAAGGGTAGCTTTTCCTCCATTACTCGGTCATCCCGCTCGTGTGTGTGTGCTCCCGTTTTAAGAAAATTGGAACTATTTAATGGTAACCGTCGCCGAGAGGGAGTAGAGACGGTGGCATTTGCTGTGTGCCATTTTTGTGCGGTGGATGCAAATTGCCAGGCGAGTGGGGCTTGCTCGTGGGGGTGTGGAGGGTCCCACAATCAACGCCGCTTTCGACGTAGTAAAAAAAACGGTTCCGCTTTTATTGTACCCGAGTTAAAAAGCAGCGAAAGAGTACATCATTAGGGCGAACGTTTAATATTTAGCCACCCGCGCGCTGTGATTTACCAGCCGCCGCGCCCTGCACGGCAAAAGCGTAAGGTAAAATACATGTGTTTTAATAGCCACCCCTTTTCGTATTTAGCCTTTACTGCCAAGCAGCACTCTCGCCCCTAACGCCCCCCCCCCTTTTTACCCACTCTTTAACGCGCGCCTTCGGGTTTGTTGTTTGCGCGCGGTCACTCCGTTTTGATGGGTTTCCATATTTCAAGTTTTACAACTCTTTCGAGAGAAACCGTTTGAGTCTTGAAGGAAGAACCACACACACACACGACAGGGAGCAGGGTGTGGAGCGTGAGGAGGAGAGCTGGGAACACGGACACTATAAAACCGTGCTTAACCGATACGTTTTTAAATGGGGAGACGGATGAATGGTAAGAATGGGCAGCGAAAAAAACTGCTTCAAAAAACAAAGGCACCAAATGAATCATCCTTTCCCGGTGGCCGCTGTTGGTGCACGACTCTCTTTTTCTCTCTCTCGCCTTTCCACGTACATACCACCATCCACGCGGAACTATAAAGTCTCAAAAACGTGCCACCGTGATTTATGTATATTGCGCGCGCGGCACACAGAGCGGTACAGAGTACAGTGTTCCGCCGCAAAACGGTGTCCCCGCCAGTCGTTGTTGTCCCGCGGCATCAATGTAATTGGAAAATTTTACAAGGCAAAGAGTTAAGTAGCGGAAGAAGAACATTGCATTGGAAAAAAGCAATGGAAAACAATCACCTTGGTGTGTAAGCAACACACCTTGTTGAGTGTGCTGGGATGGCAAATTCGGCAACGCTGGCTGTGGGGGTTGTGGTAGTGGTTTAGTGTTTTGTTTTCTGAAAATAGGATTTCACTAGCATTGGTAGCAGCAGCCGAGAGGAAGCATAAAGCAGTTAGTGCCCGGGGGATAATACGACCAAGATAACAACGCCCCCCAAGGTAGATGTTGGTGGGTGAACATGGAAACCATTCGAGAAGTAATTCCGATTGGATCAGTGTTTCTGTGCTTCTTTCGTTTTTTTTTTCTTCTCTTTGCCGCTCCGTCGAAATCGGAAATGGATTCGCTTTAATGTCCTCTTCTCGCTATTCTCGTCCGGCGCAGGGTCCTTGCGCAGTTCCTTGGAATCACACACGCCGCAAACCGGTGCGGGAGTGCGCGCGCTCGCTCGCCTACTCTATATCGGAGCAGGAAAATTATCTCCCCCTTCTGATAATGTACGGAACGACAACAGCAGCAAAAAAAAGAAGGAAGCGAACATAAAGCATTAAGAAGGGAAATAACAGAAGCACAAACCAAAAAAAAATGGTTGACAACGAAACCCGAAAGGAATCAAAGATAGCAGAAGCTGTTGACAAGAATTAATGAACGGAAGCGCATTTAACACAGAAAAAAATGTACAAACGAATCTTACAAACGCAGCAACCAAAAAAAAAAGAACAAACAAACAGAAACGAAGGCAACACGCATCGGAACACACAATTCGCTCTAAAACTGAGGACGATCGGTCGCGGGCAGGCTAGTTTGCCATCCTTTCCGCCGATTGCGACCCGCGAATGAATGGAAGCGAATCTCGGGACCAGCTTTTCTTCGGTTCGGTTTGCAATTGACAAAAGCCATCCTCCCGGCGGGTCGTCGACTAGCGCAGGAGAGGAGGGAGAAACAGGGGGTTCGCTTTAGAGAAAGACGATTAAAGGTACAGACCAAACAAACAAACAAAAAACCAACAAAAGCCCTTTGTACGGGTAAAAGGGAAAAGAGCAAGAGAAAGAGAGAGACAAAAAACACACAGTCACATGTACGGCGATTCATTTTATCGTGCCCAGGACCAAGGGCGCGGAAGTGTGCTGCAGCGGGCGGCACACAGGATTGAATTGATGAATGAGTTCTTTAGGGAAAAATGCGAACGCGCCAACCAGCGAGCCCGGCGATAAAACAAAAACAAAAGCCTTTTCAGAACAAAAACAAAAAAAAAAAACAAAAAATCCCTTTACGTTTGTACAACGCGCACCAAACCCACAAAGCATAATAATAAAACAAAACCCTCGCTACGCTACGGAAAGGACAGGAAATGTTTAACGGGAGTAAAATTTAAACTGCCGCGTCCACGTCCACGTCAAAGGACAATCCCTTCGCTTGTCTTGTGAGTGAGGGAAGACGAAAAGGAAGAGGAGGTACAGAGAGGGGGGGGGGGAAGAAGAGCAGGAGGCTTCCGGAGAAGAGACCTGCCGCATAAACGACGACGACGACTGTTGTTTGCCGATCGCCAATTTGAGACGCGAGCGCGCACACACACCGTTGGTGGGGGCCACCCTTTCGTCCACTGTGGTCGCCGCGCCGCGTTTCGGGAATCAATTTCTCCAATTTAGGGCGGAAGGAGTTGAAACAGCAAAACCAAACAAAACCATCACCATGTGGGAAAACCGGGCCGGGGGCCTGTGCCTGCGCTGTGTTGGCCTCGTTGGCCGAAAAATAGTGCAAAGGAGATGCCGCGCCAAGGTAAGTGGTCGGGCGCTTGATGCACTCGCCGCGCTGCACTTCGATCATCAGTCCCAGTGCGATGCGAAGATGCGCGCGACCCGATTGTTCTACCGGCGGCGTATGTCTGGGTGAGTATTTTGAGCCACCCAACCGCACGCGGGATCGGTTTGAAAAGGCCGCGGCCGCGGGTTGATGATTGTATCATTGTATCATTGTGCCGTGTCAGCTTCTGTTTCTTTTTTTTGTTCGTTTCATTTTGTTTCTCTGAACGTCGCCAACGAGATCTCGCATTGCCCTTCCTGAATGAGAAAATGGAAGGGGGTTTGCCTTTTAATGTGGACTTTGTTAGATCCGCGACTCGCCCGGGGTGTACGCTGTTCGTCCTTTCGCTGTCCTTTGCGCGGCTGGAAGGCACCCACCTGCGCGCACAACTGCAGAAGGATCGGTTTCTCACTCGGCTGCTGCTCCGCGCTAAATAAGGGCATTGTTTTACGACATCTTGCCGCCGTGTCCCCTCTCTGGCCGCGGTGCAAGCGCTCTCCTGCTAGACTAGTTTTTGCAGCAGCAGCACGCAGTTCGGCATCGAGCAACAATTTCACTCGAGCCGCATTTTGGCTGGTGGTGGTGGCTTTTTATTCAAAGCACTCATTTGCGACGCGAAATCAATACCGGGGCGGAAAGAAACACGCCGTCGTCGCTATTGAATAAGCCATCCGCCTAAAAATGACGCCTTACACACACACACTGGAAGGGATGGGCCGGGAAAACGCCCGGGCGGAATGGATGGGCATTTAAAGGCTGCTCGGTCGGGCTATTAGCTTTGTGCCATTATTGTAATACACTCTTCCGTTTTTTTTTATTTATTTGATTGTCCCCAACGATTGCTTTCGCTTTCGACCGTCGCAAAGCGCACAAACACAAAAGGACACCCGGGACGGGAAGAATATTGTCCCAGGATGCGCTTGTGGGGTGGCGTGGCGTGGCAGAAGAGCCGTTTCAGAAAGAGTAAGAAAACGCGGACCAACGCCACGCCCGTGGGCAAGGCAAAGGATGTGTGTGCCATTGTTTGTTTGGCGCGTATTGTTGCTTTGTTTTGTGTCGCGCCCGCTTTATGTCCCCGTGTTCCGCTCTCCTTGTGCGCGTTGGCCCTCGGAATGCTCGGCAAACAAACCGCCCACCCGGTAGTAATCGGTGCCCCGCGGGAAGGGAGTGCCTCGCTCGAGACGCGAACAAAAAAAGGGATCCATTACCCGCAAAGTCAAGAGCAACGTTCGCGCGGGGTGTGTGTTACACGAAACCGTGGTTTTGGGAAAATTTGAATAAACTAGATTTGCATCACAACAGACACAGCGGCATCGCTCGGTTTGGCAAATGGACGAGCGGCCCGGGGGGACCGGGTGTCCGGGTGGGAGCCCAGGGAGGACGAGAAAAAAAGGATAAGAACGTTTTGTTCGCTGTTTTGGCTCGGGCTAAGCCCCGAGTTGGCTGCCGAGTGCCGAGTTTTGGCACACTCTAGATAGCTTAAGGACCAAACGAAAAAAAGTGGGATATATACACACACACACACACGGGGCTAGAGGAAAACAAGCAGCACACAAAAAATAGACATCTCATCGAACAGACGAACGAATGAACTTTTTAATCCAATTCGACAACTCGATTGGGGCGGCGTAAGTGGTTTTGCTGGTACTACACCGGTGATTCTATTAATGCATTATGCTGTTTGGATGTTTGTCTAGTCTTTTTTGTTGCTTGCTGTTGTTGCTGCTGCTGCTCTGCTTTGTTTTGGACCAGTTTTTTTTTTAGCCGACTGAACACATCACGGAAAGTGCTCTAGGGACAGATGCCAAACGACGTTCTTGATGCCAACTGCACTCTGATGTCAGCTCCGTGCTTCAGGCCTCGCACTATCGAACGAAGAAATGTGACTCTAAGATAATTGAAGGGGGAGAGAAGATACTCCCAACAAAACAAAACAAAACAGTAAAAAAACACACACATTCGGGAAACAGTCTGAACTCATTCCCGCTAGCAAAGTGGCGAGTGCATAAATTAAAGCCAAAAAACGCCCGCAAGGGGACATTTCCCCTTGGCAGGATGTTGTAGATACTGCTGCTGCTGCTGCTGCTCGTCTTGGCGCGATGATGGACTGGTAGCAAATGCAAATTGAGTAAACGGGTTCCCTGTTTTTATGTGCGTTGCTAATGAAACTGACTAAACAGTACGCAAAACAACAGCGCGTAAAAAGCGCAAAGTCTCCCTGCAGTGCCAGGAAGGAATGGAGTTTTGAAAACAACGAGAAGCGTTGTCAAGCGGCGCACTGCCAGGATTCTTCCCTCAGGGCAGTACCCGCGGGGCAGTGCGGCCTTTGTCTCCCTTCGAGGCACTAGGCAGGATGAGTTGCGTCGATTAATTCAAACGATCCTGCCCCGGTATGATTCGGTCGCTGGCATGGCCAAATGGCATTACAAATGATGTGATTAAACGATTTAGCGATAATAAAATTTGAAAAGATCTCATTAAAACGCGTCCCAGCGCTGTGACAACTCGGTGTGTGCATGTGGCCATTCTTTCTGTGCCATTGAGGCTTTCCCCCCGTTGTGACAATGTGTGACCGACGGGACAATTGGATGGGAAAGAGGGAGAAAGAGAGCGACTGTGAGATTTGATCAGCCGCCGACCGGTGTGCGTTAAAACCCGAGCTAATCCATAAAAATCGCCTCATCAACATGGACAAAGGTGAGCAATCTTTCGGCCCGATCGATGTGGCACTATTATTATTAGTATCATTATTGTTTTATATAGCAATATACCACCGGCGTTGTGCCGGTGAGCAGCGGTAGGGGAAAGCCAATGTCGGGCCGCTCTCTAATACACCCCGATTAATACCGTCAATCCGGTGGTACCGGGTACGCCACGTACAGCGTTCCGGAACCACCGTGCGTTCGGAATCGTTTTATTACCCTCCTTGTACCCTGCCTGTGCGCCAAACGATGTATCGACGGCGGTGGAGATGTGTTGTAAAGCATATCGGATTGTAAAAAACTCACCATCTGCAGAGAAAGAGAAAGAGAGAGAGAGAAAAATGGTAATAGTGATTAGTGATTGCACAAAGCCAATAGAACGATAACAATAAAAGCGCCCGGGTCGTTGTTGGATGATGGGGAAAGGTGTTGCGAGGAACAAGCCAATATCGTTTATGTTAATCATGATCATCATCGGCGTCGTCATCATCGTCGCCGTCATTGACGCAATCGGTTCCCGGGCACCCGGCAGGAACGAACGATGGTGCCGATTTAATATGGCAAACAGAAACGGCACTAAACTTTATCTATCCGGGACGGGAATTACGACACCATACAGAACAGTTCGCACACACCACACACCGGATGGGCGAAAATTAGCATCCTCGATCGAGAGAGGGGTTGGATGGGAATTTGATAAGAAATTGAACGGAAAATCAAACGATGGGGCGAATGGGAAGCAAATTTTTACGCAACCGAAACGACTCCGCAGCTCGATTCGACATCACGCGTGTTATCACATTGAGTACTGGAGTGCGGATACGTGTGTGTGTGGGTTTGTGCGGGGATAGAAGATGTTCCGGAAGTTTGACGGCGGAAGACTACCGCCCTATCTATTATCGAGCATCTTTAGCAGAAGCACACAATGGGGTTGTAAGGAACGCATACGGCGTGAATGACACGGTTGGCAACAAAAGCTTGTCGGGGATGGTTGGTTTGCTCCATGAGGATCTCCCAACTCGGGCTCAAGGCAAGATGGCGCGCGATAATGATGATGTGGTTTCAATTTTCCTTTCCGCCAATAAACCTCGCCCGACCCTCCGGGCGAAATGGCAGAACCCGGGAAGATATTATCCTTTCAAGGCAACTCCCACGATCTTTCGAATATATTCAATCGAAAAACCCCCGGAGGATGATGCGGGAATTACGCGGAGGAAGGTTGGATGTCTGCGGTTATCCTGCGGATGCTCATCATCGTGCACCGCAACTCTCGGCTCTTTGGATCCAGCCGATGGACGCGATGGATGAAATGTCTCATCCATTGCTTCAGCCACCCGGGACAGCCCGCGAATGGCGGTGCGAAGTTCGGAACGCCCGTGACAAAACCGCGACCAAAGCCCGACCCCGGCACTTCCACGACAGCCACGACGACACGACGGAGCGTAGCGATTCGGGAGTCATAAAAAAGCTGTTAAAAATTTATGCTCCGAATGTTTACGAGCCCGATGATTGATAAACTGGACCGCGTTTAGGATGCGACCGGGACGCGCGCGCGGACAAGATGCCGTTTGATGCCCGGATGGTATTATTTCGTTTGATACCCACGTCCCGTTTTACGGCCCCGGTCTGCCGTCTGGCCCAGTTGATTCGGGCGATGAGATTTTTACAGCCTCACGGAGTCGTCTGCTTTCGGGGGAGAAAAAGGAGTCCCTATACTGTCTGGTGCCGAAGAGTGCACTTGAACTGTTTGACGGGGGCGTTGGCCACGAGGAGACACGGGTCGAGGAGAGGAGAAGGTTTTACGACCTCTCCGGTGTTCGAGGATAAGACATCTGTTGAACAGTGCGGCAGCCTGGGCGAAACCGCAGCCCGGCAAGATATCCGCAGCTACCGCGGAGAAGCTACAAACTCACGTCCTGTGGTCACACCACATCACAGCAAGCGACCAAGAAGTTCATTGATAATAAGATAAAAGTATTTAACAGCAATAACAAAAGCGCGGCCCATCATCACGACGACGTGGTCTTTGTGGTGGGTGTGTGTGTGTCTGGTATGTGGAGGTCATAAAAAGGCTTCCCTTGTTGTTGCTCTTTCGTGACGCTATCGAAAACCGGGCACGAGATGTCGGGTGAAACAATTGACACCATTCCGGTGATTATGGTTTGCGCTGAAATGGGAGTTGAATAGTTGCAAGGAGCACATGCGGGGGAATGTGGGGGGAGCAGGAAAAAATAAACCAACATTAAAACGGAGGAATTGAACTTTTCTGACCAAACCCCGCAGCTTTGAAGGCTTTCGACATTGTTCAACAGTACGATAAAACCTTTTTACACCCATCATTACCGCGAGCGATTTGATGGGAAGCTGTGATGGGGCAATGATGGGAAGCAGCCGTAGAAGAAGGTGTACCATTCTCTGGTAAGGACTCGTGCAGGATGCTTCTTGCCTTTTTGCTTGACGTGACGGGCGCTATTTGCTCGTCTAGCAGTGTCTCTAGCGGAGCAGTGGTCGGTTTAGCCGGCCGCTGCTGCATGATTAACAAGATCCATTTAAATGAAATAATAATGGACGAGTGCTTACGGGATAATTTTCGGGCGTTGAACAATTCCCGGTAATTTTAGGATCCGCTTCGCTCGGGCCCCCACCAACCACGGAGACGCGTTGATCGAAGCCCGTCCGGATCGGGCCGTTTTGGGCCTTCTAATTTTCCATTGTGTGGTGGTGTTTCTTCTGCTATTGAGTCGTACGAAATCAATTTCGAAACCCCTATTCATTGGTGATCTATCGAATGAAACTGTTCCGTCGTGCGATCGTTAGTGTACGGCGAACCGTGGCAAATAGCAGCGGCCCACGAAATTCAAAGACGCGAACGCTGGCCAGGATTTGGATCTTTAGCAAGAGGGCTGGAGGTTTTCTGTCTCGCTGTGTACCTTCTTCAAGCCGTTTCCACGCTTTCCGATCCGATCCATGCCTAGGGAACGGTGCAACTGGTACGACGACCACGAACCCCGGGCGTGCTTACAAAAGCGTAGAAGAACGCACTTTGTGGCGCTCTATGACCACGACGGGTCTCCGCGTCCGGGCTCGGGGGACGATGATGTGGACCCGGCCGCAAACGAGTGTGAATAATTGCTTTTCAATTATACAAGATCATCAAAACTAATAGCCGTGGCTATTGTGCCGATCTGGCTGGGAGGGCGTAGATAGACGAGGAGCAAAAGGTCCCCGTCATTCCCGGACGGCAAAAGGGATCCCGCGTGTGGACCGTTGCATGATCTCGCCTGCGGATTAAAACGGGTACTACTCTCACTCCATGGGATCGTGATAGACACACACACACGGGCCCGTGACCGAAGTGAAGGGCTCGTCAGACTCTCTCGGCCGTCCCAAATGACCGGCCGTCCGATAATTGTAGTCATCTTGCCTTTCATCTGTGCAAACCGCAGACAAAACCTTGTGGTCGCGGCGCAGGCCATGCCCTGCCCGTCGCTGCTTAGATGAAGGGGCAAGGTTTATAAAGAGAGCCTCCGTGTGTGTGTCTGTGTGGTTTTGGGGTGTTCGTTTTTCTTCCTTTTAAAACATTTCATACGCCGTACGGGCTCGAACGTTGCGTAGAGGTACTTCTTTTCACCTGCGTGAGGTCACACAGCACCCTATTGCGCTTTGATGAGTTCACCTGTGTGTGGATGGTGTTGTATTATTTTGTTGTTGTTATATTTTCGTTGGATGGAACGCATTTGGGAAGCGAAGTATTGAAACGATGATTATGATGGTTTTTGATGCTCGTCATGCGAACGTTTTCATCGTCCAGAGGGCCGCCTCGTGTCAAGCCGGTCCAACAGCGCATTTGACCATCTCGGATGACCACAAGTGTCAAAATCATTTCATCGACAACATTAACACGCTCTTGTCGGAATTACGGTGCGCAAGTTTTTGTGTGTGTGTGGGAATACCGGGACCAGGGAAATAAAAAAAGTGCAGTTTTAGGGACCTGCTGGTTTTGCTTGGCTTGTCTGCGAGCTGAATGCGAGTTGTTGTGGGCTTTTGGTGGAATAGTGACTCGGATCATTTAAGCGACCTGGCACAAGTGTGGAACAGCTTTGATTTTTTGTTATTATTTCAATACAAATGTAAGATGAGGTTTATTTTGCAGAGGAGAGAAAAATCAAATAGAAAATAATACATATTTCACATAAATTGGACCGTTTTTAGCCTAGCAACCTCATTTGGTCCTTCGAACCGGATTCACACGTTCAATTTTTAGCTCTCTTTGTGTTTTTGCATTAACGTGATTTTAGTTTGTTGCTGTTTTTGAATAGAGATATCGATTGTGAAATTTGGTATCAATGGGTATCATAAGTGTTCAGTAGACCGTGGTTTAAGTAAAATGTGATCTAGAGCGTCATATCGGGTGACGCTAGCGCTCGTGTGCGTCATTTGAACGCAACAAACAATGTTGTCTAGGAAACTTTATACTTGCACTAAACCGCAACAATTGTTCAAGCTGTATTAATGCATCCAGTGTGTTTGTTTTGTGTGTGCGTGGGCGATGATGTGGGGAGTCGCTATACTACTTCCATCTCAAGCACAACCGGAAAGATCGCACCACACAGGAAGAATTCGATAATAAAACGATGCACTAAACCCGTTGTCATTGCACGGGTCTTGACAAAATAATGCGACCCTTGTTGTGCACGATCATCTGCAGAGGGAAGATTATATCCTCCTCATAAAAACGCCACATACGGTACACATTAACGCACCAAGTGTGCCAAGATCTCGTCCAACAGTTTTGCAAACTTCCCTACCTAATTTCCCTACAAGAATGGGACGAGCGAGCGGCAAACACACGGAAAGACAAGCATCGTAAAATCGGTTCGAGCTCCGGAATGTCCCATAACCGTTTCCCTTTTTTTTTCCTCCTCGTCCAACATTCTCCTCCAGTTGTCCCTTTCGGAAGGAAGATGCGGGTGTGCGTAGCACCAAGCGCTAATGCGACATTTGGTCGTTGTTTGCTGCCTCGGTGCGTTGGGTTTCGGCCTCTGCCGCGCGCCGTTAATTTTCGTTTTTCACTTCGCTGGCGCGTTTCGCGGTCTCGCGCCCCGGGTGCGAGGAGGTAAAATTATGCAGAAAAATTGTATTTATGGACGGCGCTGCTGCTGATGATGTCGCCACGTCATGCAACGACGCGCGAGTGCGTCTGCCAAAAAGGGGTCTCGCTCATTCACGACCTGGGGTGCTGAGCACTGCAGCTCCGGCCAGCCAGGCTTGTGCATGGTACGGTGCCGGAGGTGTGGTGTGTCCGGGGGTGCGCAGGGCCCGGGTGGAGTTGTCGAAAAGCGAAACTTCTCTGCGTGATGGGGCCATTTTTAGCCTGTCGGGGCGTTTTCTATCTATAAAACATCCTCATCTGCTGGTAGCGCAGCATCATCTTCATCGTGTCCCCGTCGTCGTTGTCGTCGTTGTCGTCATCGTCGTGGTCGTTGTCGCTTGTTTGAGTGCATCGTGACTAATGCAGTTTCATCATGGTCGAGTTGAGGAACGCTCGTTGGAAAAGTGCTTCCAACCTCGTGCTGCTGAAGATGTGTGTTGTGGAGGATGGAGCGCCACCAGCACCGTATGCAAAGCGAGCCCGGGGCCCGGGGAGAAAACCCCGTGCGGAAATATGATGTGACAGTTTGGAAGATGGGATTTTGCTTCCACTCTGTTGCCGGTTACCCAGGATTTTCATCCCACCGACCCCTTTAAGGTCATAATGCTACACCACCGAGAGAATGTGTTCTCTACATCCGCTTCAGCATCGCTAGGGAGGAGGAGGGGAGGAACTTTGTGATTGAATTAGTCCACAGAATCTTTCTCGACCAGTGTTAGTCTCAGCGGTATGAGAAGGGGTTCGTTTTCTTTGGCTGCTGTATGTTTGCTGCTAACAAGACCAAAGACCAAATGATTACATAAATCGCACGTGAGAAGCAGAAGAAAGAAGGAAAACAGCAAAACAAAACAAAAAAAACCAAAAATATACAAAAAACTTCTTCCGACTCCCGTCTGGACCTATCGGGAAGTCTCTAGTCGTGCGTCTTCCGGCCCTTTGGGAGGTGAGAATTTAAATCACCTTCCCACCAAGGCGGCGACGCACTTCACGAATGTTCGTCTAGTTTAGGCGCTGTATGCAAAACTCTCGACTCGCCAAACAACTCGCCTAGACCTTTCCTTGATGATGATGCATGGCGTTCGATTACCATGCCATGAATACGGTTCCACCGCACATAACAGACCCGGCAATGGGAACTTATTGAATCATCCGGACATCATACGATGGCGCGATCAAACGCCATGCACCGGTATCGTTTTGGGAATGGTGGACGACGAATTTAAAGAGCCTCTAAATGAGGCTCCATCCCCGTCCGCTACGAGCACCGACCTTCTCCCCGCATAATCTCATGTGCGTGTTGCTTGCACAATGGTTGCATATTGTCGAATTTGTTTTGCATGCTTAAATGCTGTCGATCAGGCGATCAGCTTTAACACAAGGCGCCCGAAACAACAAAAAACCCGGCGCCCCGGTATCCTTGACCGTGAGATAGACAGAGAGAGAGCTCGTGGAACTGGCCCGGCGACAGCTCTGTCGCTAAACCTCCCCGCTCTTCCCTCTGGCAAAGTTGAGTGACATTTTTGTCGATACTATATATATATAAACCCTCGAGCTGTTGCCTCCACGCCACGGAAAAGCACCCGCCAGGAGAAGCGGGCAAGCAAATAAATAAAGAAATCATCATCGTCCCTCCATTGTTCGGTATGATTGATCGTTTGTCTGCTCGAATGGTCCCGCCGGGGATGGTCGTTTCCCCGTGTCCACAAGAAACGGGTCGGGGCACGGAGAAGAATTCGGTCACGAGTGGTTTCGCATTTCGAGCAGATTTATTGCACTCGAAACACTTTCGCGCCCAAAACAACGCCGCCTGCCGTTTTGAAGCGCGTTATGCTCGGTTCGGGATGATTTGGATGAAATATTTAGTCGATTCGGGGTCGGGAATGCCCGTAACCCGTCGTCTGGCGCGAGACTGAGGGAAAGCGCGAACGAAAAAAAACACGCACGCACGCACGCAACAACCACCGCTGCGTACTCAAATTTGTCGCTTTAACTGGCTGGTGGCGGAAAGCCGGCGGCACGGTCAATGTTTATGAGTGCGTGTTTGTTCCTCCTTCAAGCAGTGGTACCAAAAATAAACTGTTACTGTCAAAAGCAAAAAAAAAGAAGGAAACATTAGGATCCCAAGACACAAACACACATTCATTCGCAGTCAAACCGTTGCGTAAGAAATAACAAATGAATTGTCAATAGTTGGCGGCGTTTCTAGTAGTAAATAGTGGCCGGAGAAAGAAGGGGCACAAACGGGATGGAAAAAAAGCACGTAAAGCCCAAAGCAAGGGAGCTGGGTGGGGGGGTCTAAAGGGTGGCGGTGGCACACGATCAATCGACAAACGCGCGCGACCGAAACGCAAACCGCATTAAACGCCGAAAAGCGAACGCGCGCGCTAAAGTCATGAGACAGTCGAGTCATGTCCGACTGAATTATAACAGCTGATTCCACTTTAACTTGATTAATAGATACTTTTCGGCAGGCCGGCAAACCGGTCCTAGAAGTCGTAGGCCATTTTTTCGCCGCTCCCTGTCACCTTCCCGTACACCTCCCCAGTGCGTGTTTTTTTGCGCGCGTCCCTCATGGGGCGGGGGACGAGTTGTTCGAAGCGCCACCGCGTTGGACACCCTCCAGGCCCGAAAAAGGGCGTATCGAAGTGAAGTGGAGAGGAGGCGGTTTGGTGGTGGTGGTGGTGGTGGTACCAGGAAGACCATCCATCTTTTCCCCCGCTGTTCCCGGGCCAGTGCGGGGTTCGGTTTGTCGCGTTTTTCAAGGTTCCCGCCTGGCTGTGAGTGTGCTTTTTTCGGGCGTTGGACATTTTGGAGACCCTCGGAGAGAGAGCGAAAAGACAGCGGGGTTGCAGCGGGCGTTTGATCGTTATTTTTAACCGAATTTCGTGTTCATCCGTCATCCGCCCGTGTCCTTGACCGTGAATAGGCGATATTCTATGCGAAACGCATAGCGGCGGGCGGTCGACGCGACGCAGGGACGTGGTGTGGCACAACGATTACGCTGCAAAGTTTGGGCATTTGCACTATTTTGTTTTTTTGTTTTGTT
The DNA here is from genome assembly GCF_016920715.1 of Anopheles arabiensis. Lineage (NCBI taxonomy): Eukaryota > Metazoa > Arthropoda > Insecta > Diptera > Culicidae > Anopheles > Anopheles arabiensis. The sequence continues at coordinate 16,699,966 of NC_053517.1, forward strand.
TGGCGCGAGACGAGAACGGCAAACGCACGACCCCACGAGGCCCCGTTGTAGGTCAATGGCTGAGGAGTGTTTTGTTGTTGCTGTTTTTTGGTGTTTGGCGTGAAGCATTTGGACGTTTGCAAACCTCCGCTTCGCTCCGTGCGCGCTCTGCACAAAACCGAAAGCGAAAGCGTGCGTGAAGTAATAATAAAATCGCCCCAAAAACACCACGAAAATAATGGTCCCTCCCCACGCCTCAAAAGTGTGTCATGCCGACGCGGTGACGTGTGAGAGTGCTGGGTTGCGATCGGTTCCAGCGTTTCGATCGGTTCCGGCTGGTTTTAGCCTGCTTTGCTGGGGTTTGGAGATGATTATCCACCTTTCGTTTGATCGCTCGATGAAATTCCCCCCCCCCTCATCTCCTCCTCATGTTTCTCGGCAGGGGGTGGCTTTTTTAATGTGTCAAAAACAAGTAAAAACTCATCCCAAACACTGCTGCATCGTTGCCTCACGCGAGTACTGGCCCAAAAGATTGTATCCCGATTGCGATGATCGATTACGGACGATCGCAGCGGGACGAGCCGTGGAGTGAAAAGGGATAGAAAAAAAAAACGGACATATTTCTTGTTATGCTTTTTAATACACACTCGCAAACCCCCGTCACCCTTAGTTTTATGGCTGTTAAGACAAGAAATGAAGCAACGAAGCAACAACAGCAAAAACAATCATAAAAACGGAAGGAAAGACCCCTGCGGGACCACTTACAGAGAGAGAGAGAGAGAGCAAGAGAGGGAACGGTAGAGCGGGTGGAGGCATTTAATTTTTCTTAAAGTAATAAAACTTTGGGCCAAGGTTGGAGGGGAAGGAGCAAGAAGCATAAACTCAGTGCAACTGCCTTTACTCATCCGGCGAGCGGACCTTGCCGTGCTCGATTGCAGCGTGAGCATGATAGAACAACGATCCGCTTTAGCGATGGTTCTGGCCCGAATGGCGGTGGCGGGGAGCAGCAAAACAAAACACTTTTACTTTCCCATAAAATTGATAGTAACATCCATTAAAACGCCGTTGCCGGGAGGAAGTGCTGACCCGCGGTGTGACGGTGGAGCTGGTGGCCGATGGTAACCTTGTAACGCAATGGCGAGTTGCTTAAACCCTGGTGCTAAAGCTTGAAACACGACGATGACTTTGAGTAGTTGGTTATGCTGTTGGTGTTATTGTGTATGGATATGTGTGTGTTGTTTTGTACGATCCTTTTTAATTTACTTTGCTCGTTAATTCATCCACGGCAGCGTGTGTCATTTCGGGCCTGGCTTGCCACTGCTACTCCGTGGAAGAAAGGTACACTCATCAAAAAAAGTACCTCCTCTCCCTCTACTATATCTCTCTCCTCTCGTTACCCCTGGGGTGATTAATATTTAACAGATCGCTTGATTTAAGATCGCTCGTAAATAGTAAACCGGAGGTGGTGGTGCCAGTAAAGCAAACAATTGTACCGCCAGCACCATGACCAAGGACCTCCGCGGTGTGATCGTAAGTTATTTTCACACACCACAAACGGTAAGATCGCGGGAGAGGGAGTACTACCGGTGTATGTGGTCAACCGGCCGCTCGTAATCCTATGACGTACGAGATGGCTCTTTATTGGACTGCCTGGCGTGTGTGTGTCATGCACACATGAATCATGCGATTGTTCGAACCCGGGGCCAACCGGGCAGATGAGGCAGAAGCGAAAGTATGTTACGGTGACTTGAACGAACCAGCAAGGCTGGTTGTTGCATTGGAAGGAGCTTTTAAAGCCGTTAATATGAGAGCATTTGTTACATTGCACCCACTTCCATTCTCTCTTTGTGTGTGTGTGTGTGTGTGTTCTTAAAGGGCATTCCAGGTAAAGGGGATTTTTACGAAAGTAGTAAGTAATTTCCATCTTAAACTCCCTGAGATGATGGGGCGGTATAAAAAATACTCCTTCTCTCGACACAACGAAGATGATGGTAATGATGATGATGATGATGATGATCATTGTTATTAAGCTGAATACGATTATTGGTAAAAGGGTTTCGAAGCTATTTGTTTGGCGAGTATAATCCCCCACACACACACCCACAAACGACAGTCGTCCCAGCGTACTACTACTCACCAGCATCCGCGGGGTCCATTCCGGTAGGGGGTTGCGCCGACAGGGGTCCAGGGGTGCTGCCGGAACCGGGCGACCGCACGTCGTCGTTCAGCTGCCCGGTGTACGATATCGATGAGCTTGGCGGTCTCTGTTGGCACGATGGGGGGAGGGCGAAAGAGAAACATGATTAGTTTGTGATGTACAGGTGCAAGGCGTCAATTAACATGCACGAATCGTTACGACTAGCGACAAACTAACTAAGCTACTACTACTACCAAAGGTACAGCTACAAATGGAATTTACAGAAATGAAAAAAGAAACAAAAAAGTGCTACAAAAGTGAACCAAAAACCGAATAACTTCAACGTTTCATTCCTCCTCCAAACAAGTGCGTAGTTCGTGTGAAGTTACGTTTTTCTGATGTATTGGATCACGAGATTATCGCGATGCTGGTTGAAAATGGAGCTGAAAATCGAAACTGACAGCTTTTCCGGCTGTGTCGACGGCGGGATGGCTCGGGGGGTCCGAAACGGTTAAGCAAACCTCGGGCTCGACCCAGGTCCCGAGTAAATTCCCGGGACCGTAATCCGTGGGCTATCGCGATTCGCGCGGCCAGCGATGCGGAAAATATTGATGCGAAATTTATCACGTCAAATTGTGAGTTTTCCCGGGGTTTCCATACCCCTGCTGCTGCTGCTGCTGCTGCTCTATTGTGTACCGTGGCGGCACACGACACACGTGCGCGTGTGAGCTTTGGTGTGTTGTGTTGTTTAGCCCGTGCCCGAGGATTGCCCGGCGCGCGGCAAATGGTTCGTTCGGTGTTGTGGTGGTGAAGGAAAAAGCGCAAACGGAGCGCAAAGCGAGATATCACCGCAGGACGTGCAAAAACGGGGGTTCGTTGGTTTGTTTACCCGGCGTGCGTACACCACAATCCGCGGGTGATCGGCATTTGTACACGGTTGTACGGGCAGACCTCCCAGTAAAAGGCTTTCCAGCCGATTGGATATTAGCGTCATATCGCCGGAAACCTGGGATCAGCGATTCGCACGAAGGGTTGAGGGAAGGAGGAGAAAAAGGGAGGGAGGAGGGAGGGGTATATCAATTGTATGAACCTGTTTGGGCTGGGTTCGTTACACATTTCTCGCATTTTCCCCGCCACGTTTTGCTGGTGCGAAAATATGGTAAAATTTAATAAACACAATCCACGGGATTTTTATTTTTTCCGCTTCTTCACCAGCACCAGCTTTTCCCTTGGTTCAGTTTTTTTTTGGCTGCTCGCTGTGAGCCAGGGGGTTAGGCAGCATGTGAGCATGGGGGGTGCCTCCACAAAGGGAAGCACGGCGGCGGACCGACCGCGGGAGCAAATCAGGTATGGCACGAGACTTGCGTCCGTGGTTCGTCGCTAGCTAACAAAACATTCATTTTCCCGGCGGGGTGTCGCTGGCCAGTTTCAGCCGCGCTGCGGCGTTGCGGCCATTCCACTTGCAGGAAGCGAAAGGGGTTCCTAGCAGCGGACGACGAGCAACGGGGACGAGCAGCGAACAAAAAGGTCAAAACCGAATAACCCAAAAAAAAAAATCAAACATTTTGAATGCCCCATGAAGCCTTCTGCGGGTGTGCGCGGAGCCACACCAAGGGCCCAAGAAGATCACAATCACATACACACACACATACACACACACACGCGGGAGAAGGAGGCTGAAAATGAAGAAAAGAAATCCGTCCCGCAATCGAACCCCGGGCGGTGTAGACGGACGGGACCCGCGCTCTCTAAATCCAATGATTTAGTATCCCACTGGGATATCGTTAAAATGACTCGCCTGATACCGATCAGAGCACAAGGAGGAAGGGGGGGGGGATCAGGTTTGAATTTTCCTGCCTTAACGCTCCTCCCGCCTTGCGTCATCATCATTTCAAGCGATGGTTATTGTTTTGCTTCGTTCTTCTTGCCCATTTGGTCTTTGGACCGGGCGAGGCGGTCGGTGGCTTTGGTTAAATGGTTCCTCTCTGTGGTCCTCATTGGACGGTAATAATTTCCCACCCGAGGAACGAAGGAATGGTTGGGGGGGGGGGGCTGCATGCGTCCAGCGGCGTAGGAATCCTGCGGTGCGCTGCGCGCTGTGGCAATCCGTCCCCTCCCGCTCGGTGGGTCCGTTCCGTAATGCGCCGATTAACGAGTTGAAATGGAAAAGAAATAATAATAACACCGCCTGGACAATGGGGCGTATGGTCTCGCAGGGTCTCGAGAGCACCGTCGGAGCAGTAAGCGGCCGCTGATGATAATGGTACAAAACTAAACATCACACAATCGTTATGCACAGCGACACCAGTACGGGTCGTCCCTTTCTTAGGTACACGTGTTAGGCGTGTTAGGCTTTAACCTCAGCAATGACGCTCCGCGCCGAATGAAGAAGACGCTGAGGGAAGCTTAACGTATATAATTACCGATCTTGAGAGGAGGCATTTGTCCAGGTATTTTGGGTTGGTGGGTGGAACTATAAAGCCTCTACCCGTTTGCGAGAAGTCTCTGATTCTGATGCTCGAAAAGCTTCTGATGCTGGGATATATTGGGGATCAATGCACACCCGAACCCATCACAACTCATGCATTTTGAGAAGAATTAGAGCAGGCTGCAGTTTTGAGACACTCGGGTTGTTCAACGTGTCCGTAGTGATTGAATTTGTTTGCATCCTTTCCTTTCCAACAGCGCTGCAGAGTCAATATTCGCCATTGTGTCCGCAAACCTTTGTAGGTTCGAGAAGGTTGTCCGGGGCTTTTTTTGTGTCTCGTTCCTCGGCTCCCAGTTGACACAATATATAAATATACTCCTCCCCGAGGCGTGTCAGGACAATGTGTCACCTCGGCAAACATGACATGGGGCGAACGTTTGATTTGGAGATCCCGTTTTTCCCTTGTCTTTTTGTTGTTGTTGTTGTTTTCGCTCGGCGTGAAAACTCTGCTTACGGGTCCCCGTTGTGTGACAGTGGAAGATACACCAACTGTGCACGACTGTGGACTGCCAGTGTGCGAGTAGAATGTAGAATGTGGGTGGGGGAGGATGGGATTTTTCAGTCTGACAGCGCCATTTTGTTGGTTTTTTGGAGAGTGCTGAAATGTGGTCCCCGAACCACGAGCACAAGGACCCCCACGATGGCATGTGTCTGTGTGGATGGGTGTATGTGTGCTTAACATCGAGCGTACGGTAGGAGGATGATGTCTCTGCAGCGTAAGTCCTAATCCCAGGATACACTCTGCTGCTGTGCTGGTGGTTTTCATCCATTAGACAGCAGCTGGTTGTGCGCTTCCACACCGAAGGACTCTCGGCACTCGGAGTATCTTCTGCAGACGGGCAAACCCGGCACCCCCGGCGGGCCCTTGCGTTTGGCGAAGGATGCTGAGCGCATATTTATGTAGGGCAGCTTCAATTCGGCAACCATTCCTGTTGTTCATCTCCGTTCTACACACACACACACACACACACACACACACACACACACACTCGCCCGCTGGAGTGTTTCTGTTCCCCTGTGAGCACTTTCTCCACTTAGCACCGAAACGGAGTGCGAGTTGTACGGTTGAATTCGAAAATAAAAGAACCATTCTTTCCCTTCGTCCCACGGCCTCCATTTCCCCGCGGTGTGACAGAGCATCAGGGACGAGGTAAACAGTCTTCTCCAAAATGGCTCTCTCTCTCTATCGTGCGCCTCTGCCCGTCCTGGCAAACCTGCACCACGACGAGATCTTGAGCCCCGGTGCCAGTCAACTATGAAATTCACCTGTGAGTTAGACCCACCGTCTCCCACTGACTGTTTCCCCAAATTCTTGAGGCTCTCGCTCGCCTTCGCCAAGAAAGCACCAAAAAGGTCTTGCCTTGCTGTGTGTGTGTGTCCCGTGTGCCGTACGCGTTCATCTTTTTCCTTCCCCCGTGGGGATTCGGTGGAAGCCGGGGCGAAGCCTCAAATCCCACCGGAGAAAACAGCGAGCAGTGGCGGGTGTGGGGATGAGGAAATGAGTCCGCCATAAATCACTCACCCTCGCCGTTCCTTGCTTTCCACGTCGGTCGGTCGGTCGGTCGGTCGTGCTGGGGATTCCGCTTGTACCGTTTTTCCTGGCGACCAAAAAACCGGAAAAAGTCCTCCCTACCCCCCCCCTCCTCTTCTGCCCTCTGCACCCGCACCTTCCTTCTGCTACTTTCGCCCGAAAAATGGACCAATGTGTAGTGTGTGGGGTACCAGGAATAAAGCAGCAAGATTCTTTCTCTATCTCTTCACTTTCCCTTCCCTTCCCTGCCCGTCCCTCCCAGCACCGGCATTCCCATCAGCTCGACAATTTTCTCGGGTCTGCGGAAAAACAAAGAATTCTAATCAAAAAACCGTTCCAATTTCGGGTTCGCTTTCGCTTTGCCTGTGTGCTGTTGTGCGCCTTCGTTATGGATGTGTGTTGATGCTTTATATTTCGGCGTGCTCCCGGCTCGCCCCCTCTACACCAGTCCCTTTCCCCTCTCCTTCTCGTACCTATTGTGGTACGGTGGTTGCTTTCGTTCGAAGATTCTTCTTTTCTATTATTAGTTCCTCCCTCACAGCACACACACACGGTACGCTGCTGTCGTCCCATCTTCTGCGGTGCGGTTCGTAGCTCCCACCTAAATCTCCGACCACCTCCCCCTCCAAGGCCCGGGGTTTTCGAGAGGGGGGGGTTTGTTTCCCTGGCTGCCATCCCATAACTCAGGTCGCCCTGCAGAGGGTCGCATTTTCTAATTTCAATAGATACACATCGCTTTCCAATGTTTTAATGCCACGTGTCTCCCCCCCACCCCCCTATTCCCTGTCCACTCCGGTCCTAATGGTCGGCTGTGGGGAGCCGGAGGAAGTAAAGAAAGGTGGCGCACAGGACAGACGCGGACAAGTTATGCTCCTTATATTTTTTGTTTCTTCCTGGGAGTGCTCTGCTTTTTTTTCTCCTTTCTGCTTCTTGCACTGTCCTCCTGCCTTTCGCCGTACGGTTTGTTTCTTGGATGTTAATGAACCTTCTTTCTAGGCTGCTGCTGGTGCTGCTAAGATTTCTCATCACGTTTGGAGGTTGTTAGTCTTGGGTGTGCGTTTTTTTCTCTCTCGTTCGTTCATTTGCTGCCCTTCCCATCCCGCGGCCCATTGGTTCTTTATTTACAGCGTTGGGGGATTGGCTTTTTTTTGTTGTTCACTGTTGTTCTTACTCCCTTTTCTCATCGGCCCCTTGCGCCCCGCTCAAAGTGCAATTTAATTTTCGGGAAAAAAGTACCCTCTTAAAAGATGACGTCCAGAACTCTCTCCCCGAACGCCTCTTTCCACGAACCTCCACGGTGAAGGTGGCGACTAAACGATCGTTATGCGGTCGGTTGGGCCCCCGCCGAAGCCGGAGGGATCGCTTATTTTCCTCCTCCACGCACGCAGAGGCGGGAAAATTGTCTGACAGAGCCAGCGTCTCTAGGGGGTGGATGGGCGGAGGGGGGGGGGAAGTATTGTAGTAGGTGAGAAGTGCCGCTTTTCACTCTAAATGCCGTAATGCCCCCGTGTCCCTCGTGCGGTGTGGGATAGGGAGTTTTTTTTCGTTGTTGTTGCTGTAGTTGTGTTCGCTACTTTGGTTTCAATCCATTTTCTTATTTTAATTTTCAAATTCCCGTTCCGTTCCCGCCCAGCCCAGCTCGCGTGAGATGCTGCCCGGTTAAGAACATGTGGATTTAACGGCGTTCTACGGGGCAACACCGGGTGGGCAACGTGGGGGGGAGGAGACGAAATGAGACAGCGATATTTATATTGCGGGTTTCATATTGAAATGGCGCATACACACACACACAGGCACTAGGGAGAGTGTTGATCAAGAGTGTGAAAACCGAAATGATCTTATTGAAAAGAAGGATTCGTTAATCCGTCTCGGTTTTCATATGCTATTTCGGCGCAGCGCGTTTACCCCTTGACAACCGCATCGAACCGCCTGTCAGTTATAATTTAGATCTTCTCAGGGCCTGCTTTTTCCCCCGTCTCGTGGGGTGTTGTTTTTTTTGGGTTTTGCTTTTGGATATTGCCTTACCACGCGAGGCTGAGCGTGAAGTCGTCGAGTTTTCCTTTCCGAGGTCGATTTGCTGAGACGGATGGATGTTGCGGAAGACTCATATTTGTCTGTATGTCTGTATGTCTGTGTGTGTGTGCACAGAAAGCAAATCGATTCCATCTGCCCGTCGAATGCGCTCCAGGTTTGGGGCATGTAGGATTCGTTTCCCATTTTCCAGCTTGCCACACACACACAAAAAAGTGCAAGCCGGGGCAACGGCGCATAATGATTTGCACATTGTGTTAAAAACCGTTTGCCGTTGGGATGTGCGCCACGCTATATGCTTCGATGGTGGGAAACAAAAGCCTAGAGCAAGGCGAGAGCACCACCCAACACAACAAAAGGAGTAAGATCAGCAACAACATCGAGAATCAAGCAAGAACAAGAGAGAGAAAGGAAAAACGGCTAAGAAGAAAGCAAACAAACAAACTTGCCCGCGCATTTCATTTAAATAGCTCCTCATCAAAAGTAGACACATTGAAAGTGCATTTCCGTTACAGTTGTAGCGTGAATTTTAAATTATATCCAAACCTGGGCAAAAACCCCTCCCCCAGATCGGTTTTGAGGTAAAAAACAAAATGACTGTCGGTGTGTGTGTTTGATTGTTTATTCGATTTAATATTGTACCGAAATCGGAATTGTCCAGAGGAGGAGGGGATGAACGGGGAAACATTAAACAGTTCATGTTTCCTCCCCTCTCCCCATCCCCGACGGGTTGGAAAGAAAAAGGGCCAAAACTTTTCTGATCGATTTCAACGTCAAACACACACAGACACACACTTGCTTTAGTGCTTTAAAGTGTCACTTTTAATTTTCTGCTTGACAATGAACACAAACAAAAGGAAACATTTGCGCTGGAAACGTGTGTTACAATGGCGCACAAAGGTGGAAAGGTGGAAAAACTTTGCACGAAAAATAACACGCTTCAAATTCATTACACGGTTGTGCGGTGGTTAATTTTCGATGGAAAATCGAACGATGGCGTATGGCGGTGGGGTGGGAGGAGCAGGCAGAGTACTGCGAAAAACGTCAAGTTAAAACAAAGCAAAACAAACCAAAAAACAAAACAACTGTCGAAGAAAACATGGCGTCGGCATGGAGACGTACAAATGGCGGCCTGCTCAACGATGCTGAGAGTGCATGTGTGTGTGTGTGTGTGTGCATTAAAACAACAGCACACACACACGATGTGCGTGATGATTGTTGTTCTGTTTGTTTGTTTGCTTTTCCAACTTTTTTTCTTTGGTTCACTTTCATCGCACCCCCATTTAGCCACCCGTCCCCCGCAGTTTTCCACCTGCAACCCGTTTTTCCGCTCCCTTTCCGGCAGCCCAAATGGGACACAGGGTTGAATGTTCTGTGGTGACATGGTAAATATTTTAAGTGCCCCTTCTCTTGGGGGCACTCTTCTTCATTCTGTTACCATTGGCACGCGCGCGCGTGTGTGTTTCGCTTTTCCCGCGTTTTGTTTTTGACAATTTGACAATGTGCCGTTCTTTTTTTGTGTGTGTGTGTTCGCCCCCCAACGGCAGGGTTGTGTAAGGGAGGAAAAGGGTAGGGCACATTTTTACCACCAAACCCTGAACTGCCGAATCACGCAGAACAATTATTTGTTTTGCGCAAACGGATAGCGCACCCAGCGCGCGTGTTCTGCTCCCGTTTTTTCGGACACTTAATCATTGCGCGCCAACAAACACATACACGCACATGCACAGGGCGAATGATGGGGAAGGTTTGTGTGTGATTTGGTTACGTTTTTTCCACCACTGTTGCTACACCGCTGCAAGCCAAACGGCCCAATCTTTTGCCGCGTGCGTGTTTATGAAGCTAGCAAGTAGAATGGCTGGTTAATGTGCCCGGACGGGCAGCCAGCTTGTGCGAAGAAAAGCAGTGCAATGCAAACACGGCTTCCACGTCCATCTTCAACCCGAAAAGTACACACACACGCGCGCTGGTTTTAATTGATTAATTCAACAGATGACACCCCCGGTGGGCTTATTTTTGGTTGAAGGCAGCACCAGCAATCGAAAACAAAAAAAAAAGTGCTAAAATGAAGTAATCGGTTAACCAGCGGACCCGAGCCGATGAGAGCGAGCCTGGCGAGTGCGGGGAAAGCGTCACAAGTGCGCGCCGCGCGCGCTGTTGCGGTGTCGTAAAATAAATTATTCAGCATCATTTTCTGTCGAGTTAATGATCCAGTTTCTATTTTATATATTGTGTGTGTGTGTGCGTGTGTGTGTGTGAGCATGTTTTTGGTTGCCTTGTTCCGTGCTCCGTTCGGAGCTCAGTGGTGATGTGCATCGATAATTTACGATTGCGTCCCGGAGTGCAGTGCCGGAGTGCCGGGAGATCGATTGATTAAATGTTTAAATGTTTCCCCGCCGCCATCGACAATACGGTTGAGAGGGAGGGAGGGAAAAAATCGTACGTTTATTTGTTATGAGAAGAAGAGCGAAACAAACACGGCAGGCAAAGGAAGCACACTTGTAAGGAAGCGGGGCCGCCCCGAAAAGGTTATCAGTGCGGGCGCGCACCGCTCCAGTTCCCGCTTGACAGGCAGCAGCGCAAGGAGGCGGGCGGCTGCTGCAGCTCGATGCATCATGCTTGTTGACTACAAGAAATTAGCTCGTAAATTGCGGACTGTGTTACAGGCAAAACGTGCCCGGGCACAAGCAAACCATGCAAAATGCAATCCCCCATGCACAATCTGTTCGGAGATGCTCGTGTGTCCGATTTGTGTTGGCAGGATGGCTAATTTAAATAAGCAAAAGCATCAATCCAAACCTTTGAACCCCGTGTGCTTTATGTGCTGCAGAAAAAAAAAACAAAAAGTGTTTGCAAAAAACAGCACCCACAAAACACCCTCTCGATGCCATCTGCATGCGGTGGGATATGCAATGCAACCCGCAGGCCATCTTTAATTAGCAAGCGCGCGCTCGAAAAATTCGAACCACCGGGGCCCGATGCAACCGATGCTCGCTATTTAAAGTGTGTCCGGGTGTGAGCGTGTGTGTGTGTAGTTTTAAAGGCACCTTTAATAGAGCTGGGGCCACCCAGGCCACCCTCCCGCCACGTACGTGGGGTGGAACAGTGCATTTTCCCCGCGGCCCAAAAGAGCCTCTTGTCCCGCGTGTGGGCCGCGGTTTAAAGTGCGTTCTCGAAAATTTATGACGAATAAAACCTTCATTGACCTCCTGTTCCGACGACCTTCCCGAGCGCACTTCTCTTTGTCTCCGTTTCCCTCCACCTCGCCGCCCCGTACTTATTTGTCCCATACGTTTTGCTAAATGGGTCTTTCGAATCGCGGTTTCCCCGAGCGCCCGCGAGCAGCCCCAGCGAGAGCAGCGCGCCCCATGGTCAACTCGCCAAAAGGGGAGAAAATCGATTTTCCTTGCAGCAGCCAGACGCGTATGTGTGTGTGCAGGTTGCGTTTGGTGTGTGGCCGGAATTTTCGTCCATATTCCAAAACTTCCCCAAACACACACACACACACACACACACACACACACACACATACACTCATCCCTTGTGTGAGCGTGTGTGCAGCTAATAGATTGTTTGTTTTTGGCCCCTGTGCATGCAACGGCGATGATGCTGCTGCTGCCCGTGATGATGCACAGCTACAGCTATAGGCTTCGTGCACGGTCGCTATACATTTTGCGCGGCCTGTCGTCGGTGGTGCCGTCGGTTAAAACGACCGAGCCGAGTCTACGTTTGCAGCAGTGCAGAGTGCACACGCAGAGCCGCCGGGAGATTGCAGCTCCAAACACGCTGGCTTAAGAGGTCGCATTGCATTGCATTGCAGCAAGGGATCATTGCAAAGCTGCTCTCCTCGGCTCAGCTCAGCTCCCTGTGGCTTTACCGCACCACCCTTTAACTCCACCCGGGCCCAACCGCACCGGGATGGAACTTGAGAACTCGGCACCGGCCACCAATAATAATGGTGGTGGTGGTATTCGCGCAGTCTTTTCCTCCCGCTCGGTCGGAGTGGTCGTGGGGGGGGGGGGCGAGGGGGCCGTCTATTATAATTGCTCATTTTTACTTCGCTTCCTTCTTCTTCTTGGTGCGCGAATGGGGCGCGTTTGTAATGGGGTCTGGGAGCGAGGTTTAACGCACAAGCTTCTTCGTTTTTTTTTTCTTTTTGCCTCCCCTTCCAACCGCTGTGTGTGAAGCTTAAGGGGAGCCCATTTGGCCGTGCTTTGGTTCATATCTTTTATACCGAGCTAACAACCACATCCCTGCCCCCCTTCCCTGCCCACCTGCCCGCGTGCCATTGTTGAAGGAACACATTTCTCCTCCCTCCCACACACACACACACACACACACTTGAGACACTGTGAAGGATGCGACACACACTGGGCTCAAGCCAGAAACGCATGGCGCGAAACACTTCACGGCCTCGGCGCGCATACGAAGGCCTCTGCGTGAAAGTTGAAGGCGTAGCTTCGGAGCCTTCAGCAGAGACGGAGAACGTCGGGGTTGGGTTTGGGGATAAAAAGAAGAGGGCCGAAGCGAAGGAAAAAGATACGCTGTGTCATGGTCCGCTTCGTGTAAAACCATCACGCATAAATTAGAATCAGCGAGTTGAAGTTTATTCACATAAATTAGTCAAGAAAGCAAATGGACGGGGTGTGCGCGAGCGGATCAACAGTGGTGGTGGGCCCGCTGGAGAGGACCGGGACGCTGGGGAGCCCTCTGAGGCCGACCACTGAGTGACCACACTGCCGGGACCCTGCGCGAAAAAAAAAGGGAAGCGAACGCAATTGGACGCCGAATAATAAGGTTAAGAGGGGCTGCTTCAAAAACGTGAAGAGAGAAGCGGATAAAGAGTGAACAGATGAGAGAAGAGAGCTCGGGGAGGGGGTGCAAAACGCTGTAAAGAAGTAAGAATTAACCATGCCTTTGCCTTACCAAAAGGGAGGAGTAGGGGAGGGGGATGAAATGCACCACTTGCCGCGGTGCGGCAGGGAAGGTGCGGAAGGTGATAATGAGGGATGGTAAGAAATCGGACAGACAGCAGGACTGCAGTGCGATTGGAGGAGCAATGGAGATCGCTCAGGCTAAGAAAAGATGTACACACACACACACACGAGCGCGAATACGCACAACGTCCGATTGAACTGATCATCTGATGCGTGCGAACAAAGCGCGAACCCTCCCCCTCCCCTCCCGCTTCCCCCACCCCCTAGCAAAGAGCAGAACAAAAACCATGTGAGAAACAGTTCAAGAATATTCGTTAAGCGAACGAAAGAATTAAGAACCGAGCAACGAAATGGAAGAAAATAAGAAGAAGAAGAAGAAGAGCGAGAAAACAGCGAATTAAAGTGTAAGAAAAGGGCAGCAATGCACACGGGAGGGAAAGAAACAGCAAGCGAAGGAGGTAGCACAAAAACAGAAAAAAGAAGAAGAAAATAAGACGAAACATAAAAAAAAACGAAATGGCGAAGAAAATGTTTGATTGAAAAGTAAATGAAAAGTACGCAGCAGCAGCAGCAGCAACAAAAAACACAGAAGAAAGAGAGAAAAAAAGAGTTGAAATAAATGAGAAAATGATAAAGCGAAGCAAAGGAAAGGGGAACAGAAAACAGAAGAAAACGAGGATTTCGCTTCCCTGACAAACAAGCGCATAACACTCGCGGCCCGGTACGTACGGCAAGGAGGCAAACGCAACGCTCGCAAGCAAGCAAAGCAGCAGGGTAAAACAAATGCGAGGAAATAAAAACGGCCTCAGACAAAACAGATAAGTAGACTGCGAAGACACAGAAAGTGCAACAGCAGCAGCAGCAGCAGCAAGTGAGCAGCGCACCGGACGTAACCGAAGCGGAATGAAGTACGCACGCACGAACGCACACATACACTGATGGGAGAGGGAAGGAGAAAGGGGGGCATGCTTACAGAGCAGCCCTAATTACACATCCCCCCGAGAGTGGTGGGGAGGGGATGCAGGGTACGCAAACTGCAAGCAAAGGGCCACAGACCCCCGCGCGCAAGGAATCGGCATCGAATGTGATTTAACCAGCCCGATAAATCGAACGGATGATTAATAAAGACCGTGGTCTCATTAAACGTCTGGGCCAGTTACGTACCGATGGCCACCGCCGACCTCCCTCTGCTGCCTGCCCTGGCAATGGTTTCGTATTTCGATTTCGCCGCTCCACTCCAGCCAGCGCCCGTTTTGCGCTAGCCGATAGTTTTGCTCACTGTGGTGTTTGCTCCGCGCTAGGCAGAGTGAACACATACCAAGAGTGATGATGCGAAAGGATAAACCCTTCGCCAGCAAAAGCCCGACGCTAAAGACGCTCGTCTTGCGGGCACAGCGGGAAACAAGCGGCAAGCGCTACCTGGCAGTCGCGAATATTATATTATGTATCCCTCATTACGATTGCATTACATAGTGCGGCGGATCGTCTACTTCGGCCTGCTCCTGCTAGCTCCATCCTTTGCGCCGTGGAGTTTGAAGGAGTTTGGTAAATGGTGGATCGCATGTTGACGCTGCCACCAGAACACGGCCACTGTCACGAAGTTTCTCGCACACACAGACACAATCAAGCAGACACACAAACGTCAGAATCGCGAAGACCGAGCGAAAAAGGGTCGTTGACTGGCTCCTGTTGGGACAGAACCCTGTGTATGTGTGCGTGTGCGCGCGTGTGTGTACTCCGGTTAAGAAATCCTTTTGCGAATCCAATCCAGCACACCGAGGGGGCAGTGCAAGCGAGACAAATCGAGACGAAATAGCATTTTGCTGGGGTGAAGAGACTACTAGACGTCACTGCGCGGGGTGGAGTGCGCATGTGCGCAAGGACACACGCGGGTGAAAGAACAGGAAGAAAGTTTGTGTAGCTGTGCGGGGTTTGCATCCCTTCCGCCACGGACTAGAGGACTACGCGCGCACACACACACGCTGCTGCTGCTATTGGTCTCCGAATTGGCAAACCGTTCGCCGGTACATGCGCAAAAAGGACGGTTTGCCGTTCGGTACCGCGAAGCCGTTGGGCGAAGGCTCTTGGTTTGCTGGGCGAATGTGCGAATCATTGCGTGTTGGCTGCTATGGATGTAGATGTGCATTAGTGTCGGTTGGTGGTGCGGGTAGCTTTTCTTTTCTCTTCACCCTCCTTAGCGAGAAGTGTGTCGCTCTCCTAGCCTTCTTGGGGCCTTTCGCACACAGCAGCAAAAGCGCCAGCAAACCAGCCCTATATACATTGGAGTGAAGTTCAGCCTTCTTCCTGTGCTGGCGTATTTAACTCTCTCTCTCTTTCTCTCCTTGTCTGTGAGTGTGTGTGTGTGTGTGTTTGTACTATCACATCCCCAACACTTGGGGAGCACAGCGGAGGACCCTTGCTGCGAGAAACCGTACATCTTACGGCTCCAATATTCGTCCTTTGTGACACGAAGAAGCCCGAACTCGGGGCTTATTCCATAATACCATTGCCTCCGCTTTGCGCTACGCTACACCACCACCACCACCACCATCATCACCATCCGGGCCCAACAACCGGTGGCCCTCCCATGGCAGTGCCCGACAGGCACGAGTGATTTATGTGCATCTATCTATTTGCCTCTCTAAAAGCTAGCCAGAAAATGAATCCTTCCCTCGCTCGCCATAGCGTTCCCGCCCCTCCGGTTCGTTCCGTCGGCTGCCGTGGGGTCGGTAATGGCTTTTTCCCCGGCACGCGGGGTTATTTTTCCATTTCCCTGCTCGCTGCCAAGGTCGACATTTAATGTAACAACAGCAAACTTCCATTCCAAGTGGAAGCCGTGGGGAGGGCGACCGAGGGAAGGATCACATTGTAGCGCCGCCTAAGCGGACACAACTTCCACCGTCGATGGCCACAGCGATGGCCACAGTGGCAAACAGCAGTCCGAAGAAATGTGTGTGTGTGTTTCCCGCGCATCCTTCGCCTTCCCCGTGGATGTTTAAAGGTTCTTTTTTCTGTCAATCTAACTAAGAGCGCGCCTGTTGGCCCCGAAATGCAGCATTGCGAGTGGCTTTAAATTTCGAATCGAAAACATGGTTTTTTGTTTGTTTGCTTCTCCCACAATTGCAGCAAAACAATCATGATGGATCATTGCCTATTTCAGCTCACCACCACCCTCCTCCAGGCGGCCGAAAGAGAGAATGTCACGTCACGTGCCTCCCGTGCCTCCCGGGTTGGACAGGCTTGGAGGTGAATTTGAATTCTGCTGCTACTCTGCTGTGTAAACTGGGGCTGTATGGTCCGCGTGTCCCGGTAGCACGAAGACGACGTAGCCCGACGGCCGACCCACGCCTGCCAGCCTAGCGCCGTCGGTCGCAATCGTCATTGCCGTTATCGCGATTGTGCACAATCGTTTTGTAACCAAAAATGGCTCATACAACAAATGCTGGCGCGCTGCTGCTGCTGCTGACTGGCAGTAGCCACTGGTAAACATTTATTTTCCCTAAGCCTCGGGAATGTGTGTGTGTGTACGTGCGCGCGCGAGAACCATAGATAAAGTAAACCTCTCCGGGGGCCTCGTGAGTGGTGATCTGCTTACGCTGCCACAAACGCTGCCATGGAGCAGGCTTTGTACCTTTTTTTTTTGGGTGTTTTTTCCAGCTCACATTTTTTCCCCATCGTTTTCTTTTTGGTTATTGTTGTTTGGAGTGGTTTTGTGCTAGCATTTAATGATGTTTGCTAGCAGCAATATATTCCACCAGTGAACGCTGTCAGTCCTAGTCTGTGTGTGTGGATCGGAAATGCAAATAGTTTGCCTCAACAAATTTTTGGAGTTGCAGGAGGCTTACGGCCGTGAGGATCGGCGGAAGAGGGCAGTGTACACTGCTGCCGATCTTATTCCCAGATAGCGTGATATGAATTTAGTGGAATTAGTGTGTCTGAAGTGTCTAGCTGCTCGGGGATAGGCCACAAACCAGCAGAGATATAATAGACCCAACCCAACCCGAATCGTAAGCCTAGAAAACAGCCAAATCCAAAATCCCTCCATTTACCCCGTTCTTTTGGTGGGCCTGCTGTTGTTGTTGTTGCGGGGACTTGCTTCGAGCGGTTTTTGGCCGAAATGATGTAGCAATGTGCTTTCTGCTGCCCAAGAAGTCGGCACAGCAGGTGCCAGTTTCAAGCGACCAGTCTCGCAGTCTTGTACCAGCGGGATATGTGGGAGACGGTGTACCGAGGCACAACAGTGGTCACCTTTCATAAAAAAACACCACACCAGAGGCCTCCACAGCTCATGTCGTGGTGACATGTTCTCTTGTCAAACTCGAAAATGCGCCAAAGCAAACGCCCTTACGGTGTGTGTGTGTGTGTTTACCTTGCTCACCAATGTGCCACCGAGCCCGCCAACGGGCGCCTCACGCGGTCGCGCATTAAGCGTTTTAATATCTGAAGTGTGTTTGGGCGGGCATTAAACCGGGATTAGAACCGGGCATGGTTGTCAGATTGCGCTTTGCCTGCGCTTGTATGTACGTTTAATTGTGTCTTCACCAATTGGGCCGCTTTGCGTGTGCACTCGCTCGCTATAGTTGCGTTGTGGAGTAGCTCCATCGCTCAGTAGGCGGCTCAATTTGTATTTGGTTCGCCTGCGTTGCAGGCTCCATCTGACGCGAGCAGTGAGGTTCCGTCGCTTTATCGCGACGCGAAAATTACATGATCGATTTTTAAGCAGCACTGATTTACGCGTTATCTTTCGGGTTATTCCCCAAATGCTACCGCGCCCGACATCGATTTGTCGAGGCTGTGCTCCGGTTCGAGCTGTCGCCGCTTGTTTGGAAGATATCTATCGCCCTATTAGATGCGACCATTGGTGTGCGCCCACTGGTACAAGAAGGCATGGGTGCAGGAGTAGACGGCAAGTGGGGGGAGTCCTCCATTGCACGCGTTTGCAAACAGTAATTACACCTATCGAATCTAAAGCCGTAACGAATTGTGTATGTGTAGCGGAAGGGTCCATTTGTACAGCGTGATTGCAGCTTGAATGCGTTTCCGTATGGAATGATGCTTCTTTTTTGTCCCGTTGTCATGTGTGGGTGTCTGCAGAACGTGCCTAAGCATGAAATTGTATTCCAGGCGGCGAAAGAAAGCGGCAACTGTTCGACTCATTACGCACGAAGGCCATGGAGAACAGCAAATCGGGTGAGGTGGAGGAGGTGCGAAGAAGTAACAACCCTTCCTCTTCCCATCGGACACACTCGCCCAGGCACAGCTTGCCCACACAACGGGCAGTTTTGTGCAGTCTCATTTGCTTTAGCTCGGTCGTTGGGCATCTAACATCGCACCAGACACACACACGTTAGGGGCCTTAGGCAGCGGGCGAATAAGTGTCGGGGGTATGATAGGGTTGCTGCTGCCGGTGCCTTCTGGCATTTGGCGGACGGATTGCCGGACGACAAGCGACCAACGACCACTTCATTCCAGACCCAACCCCAGCGAACCTCCACCATGGCAGTGTCTCGTGTGGTCTCCGCCGAGTGTCGTTAATCAAACACTTATTGATGGGGTAATTTCGTTCGTTTCGTTTATTTCCATTTGCCTTCATTGACGCCATTGTCGACGCCGTGAACGACTGATTCACAGCGTCGTGTTTGTCGGCCGTCGAAATCAATGTGGGTGTGTGTGTATGTCTGTGTGTATGTTAAGGTTTTTTTTCTACATTGTCAAGGTTTTAATGTCGGTTCGATATTTCCTATAAGCTATCTTATAGCTCGTCATATTAAGATTAGCTTTTGACATAACGAAGCTCAAAATCCCGTTGCGGGTACACCATAACGTTCCCATGGTTACAAGTTGGCAGCGTTGTTTTTTTTTTCATTCTTCTCCTTCCGCGGACTGATGATTGGTCCGAACACAGCGCCGCGTTTTGAAGTGGTTTTGGCGTTGAAGTGGTTGAATAAGTTTGGCGGTGTCGGGCAGTACTATTTGACAGCTCGTTTTCGCGCGCATTTCCCCCCAAAACATGCACGTGATTTGATTGCTGCTTTCCGATTAATGGAATGTTTCTGTTGTTTTCGTTGTTGCTGCAGAGGCTCCACGACAGCAAGTCGTTCGAACTTTGACTGCCGCTCTTAAGCAGTAACCTGTAAGTTGTAACATTGTGGCGAATTGAAGTTTGCACATAAAACTTAGAATTCAACAGAAATATTAAAAGTGAAACGAGAGGCGGTCGAAAGAAGATTGTTAGGAACAGAGCGAGCGTTGCAGTGAAGCATTGTATGCGGAGGGCGAGTTTTCATCCGGATAGAAATTACTTCTCCCGAAGGTGGCAAAAAACATACACCACCAAATTCCATTCAGAAACGGCTTCGACGGAGTTACCGAGAGCGAGAGCTAAAGGGATCGTAAAATAATCACCATAAAAATAAAAACAAGCCCACCGATGCTGCTGCTGCTGCTCCACCTTTAAGAGCGGCCCCTTCAGGACACACAGACACGGGGAGGAACCTCTGGAACCTCTTGAGATGTTTACTGCGACGTACGGGCAGCAGCTTCAGCTGATAGTACCGACGGATCAGCGGCCGTTCGATACTGCCGTTCGAGGAAAATGCATTAAAAAAAAGCAAGCGAACCACGGCTTGCGCATATTAACTCTTGTGCGTCAAGCCTTGCGTATCGGACATGTGTAGAAATTAGTAAAAATAGCTTTGCCGGTGGGGTTTGGTGATGGTTCATTCAGAATTTAAGCACCCCCTCCGCCTGCCTCCCATTCCACAAAAAAAAAAACGAAAGCGAAACTAGCGACCGCGCCGAGCAGCCGAGCGGCGGTCGTTAAGAGACACCCGGATCATCTCACTTCCAAAACTGACTGCCTGAACGGGGACGGGGAGGAGTGTGTTGCGGGATCGTGAAGTTTTTATGATTTGTAGCATAATTTGACGAGTTCCTGGGATCGAGTTTTGAAACCATTTGGACGTGGTATAGCGTCGTGTGTGTGTGTTGCAAGCAAACGAGAGCTGAAAAAGCCATAGCGCTCAGCGCAACAAATAAGCATCGTTTCGGGGCGTTTTCGGATCTTTGCGCGATTCCAGCGATGCTGATGATGATGAGCTGAGGTCGAACGATGGCGACAACGGTTCCTGGTTCTGGGCGATCTTCATTTGCTGCTGCAGCTAGCTGGTAGCTGGCGGACGAAAATGATGCAAAAATTTATGACCCTCCGCGGGAATGCTCCTGCTGTATCCCATCGCGCGCGTTTGTGGCGTGAAGATGGCTGGTTTTTTGTTGTTGTTGCGTTTTCATTCCCTTCCCGTTGGCCGCGTTGCCGCTCTCGAGCGCTTCGGGGTGGCTTTAATTTGTTCCCTCCAAGTGCAAGTGTCGTTTGGGGTCTTCTCGCCCAATCTTTCTCGCAAACGCAAGTATCCGAAAGAAAAAAAAGCAAACGCAAAACCTCATTCAGATTCTCCAGATCGTTTTCCGGCTCGTTAGCGTGGTTTTGGGTGCTTCTGCTGCTACAGCAACCAAGTGCCAAAATGTGGCAACATATTTCTTGCGACGGGGCACGTTTGCCTTGCGGAACTATCTTTCCCTTTTTTTTTTGCGCAGCAACATGAATCACATCATTTCGGCCTGCCGCCTGTGCACAAGGTGTGTGCTGCTGGATATTGCTTCTTCGCAATTTCGAGCAATGTCGCAACAAATGGTTACATTTTCCACCGCGTGCAAGCACCAGCGGGGGCCAGCAGCAGCCAGTGGATGGGAAAACCATTTGTAACGTTGGCACACTCCCCATCTCCCTCTTCCCTTCTGTCTGAGCCGCTTTTCCAGCGTCAGAAAGCGCTCGCTCATTCATCGGGAGACGGCCGTAAATGTTGTTTCGATGTTGCACATCGCAAGCCACACATTACATTACTGCTTCCCTCCCGGGAGAACGGATATCAGTCTGCAAACGGGGACGGGGGGGAAGTTTCGGGCAAAGGAAAGTGATACGGCTAAGTGATGAATTGATCAAAAATTCACTTTCGCAAATGCCATTTGCAGCCCGTCGTGCCCCCGTCACCCGCAAAACCAGCACGACTGGGGCTGGCGCGCGCGCGCGCAGGGACACAAAACGCATTACAGTCCTTTCCCTAATTAAACCATCGTCCTAATGACATTCTCTGGTCGGTGCTGCCGGTGCCAGTGGTGGTGGTGATGGTGGTTACGACTAGTGGCGTGCACGATTGCCGTCAAGGGAGCGGAAACTGCCCCTGCCGCCACCCTAGCGCTGGAGACAGATGGACGGATGGATGGGACCGGGATGAAACTCTCGGTGGCGGTGTGTCGCTGCGTCCTGTGTAACTATGGGTATGTGTATCTTCTTTCCAATTTCCTTCCAACCGTGTGGGTGGGATGGGTGTGTCATGTGTGCGCCCAGAACCAGAAGGAGGATAATCATGAATAATGTATTGTCCAAGTCCGGGACCGGTCGGACTGACTACGTTTGCACCCTTCGTCCTTCGTTCGTTGCGGATCTGTCGGTGGGATCCAATTTATTGAACTGCTCAATCTTCGGGCCCCCGAGGTCAGTACAGCCGGTACGGACTCGGTGACGGACTGTATTACTAGCGAGATGTCGTGTAGTTTTTTCCTGCTCTTCTGTTGCTTCTGTTCTGTTGGAGCTCAATTTGGCATCGATCTTGCAGCCTTACCCACCAAAACCCGGTACGAAAATGCAGTAGCGCTAGTGGCTTATCCGGCTCAGGCGCAAGAAGATGCAAACCGCACACACACACACCCCGCCGGGATGGGTGGAATATTTGTACCGCCGTGTGCGTGACCGTCTTCCGACAAATCTGTGTCTTATCAGGTAGAATAATAATAATGCAATATCAATGTATACGCAGCGGTGGAACGGGGGCAGTGAAACCAAACTCTCCCCTCTCGCAACCTGCTCGGTAGAGCAGGGGGGCTGATTGAAATCCTGGCAGTTTGATGTATTGCGAGCAATAAATAATTCGCTCATCGGTTTCGCCTTGTCGCGGGCGGGACGGAACTTCATTTGGAATTCATCGCGCAATGTTGGGGATTTTGGGGGGAAGGGCGGCGTTGTTGCCACAATCCGGAGATAATAAAATTACATGTAATCGTGAGCGAGGCTAACAGTGACAACCGACAGCGATTTTTTTTTCGCGAACATTGGTGTGTGTGATTATTGATGATCTTTGGTACGGATTTTGGTAGAATGGCAGCACAAAAAAATATTAGGGAAAAAGGTGTCTTTAGTCAGGGAGCGAGGGAGAGTTCAATCAACAAACTTTGGAGGAGAGTTTTCCCACACCCCATCCCCGAAGTTTGATTTTGTTTTAGCTTTTAATAACTTATGGCTAAACAAAAACAAATAGGGAGCCCAATTTCTTATGACAACGGAGCATTGTCTCACCTGCAAACAGAGCGCCTTATTATGCACTGTTCGGCATCCGAACGCAGCGAACCTTGTGCACACAAATCAGAGCCATTCAGAGTGCCACGAGCAACGGAAACCGTTCGTAAATCGAGCGTATCATAATCGAGAGAGCGGCTAAGGTAAGGCGTGCAGTGGCAGCAGCGACCGGAATCATATGGCCTGCATTATGTTAATTTTTATTTCTGAGGTGCTGCATGCCCGTCCTCCCGTGCCTGTGTTCCTTTAAAAGTTGCTCGCGTCAAACAACAACAAAAAACCCACGGACTTATGGTTTTGTTTTGTGTGTGCTACTCCTGCCCTCTATCGTAATACCCTCCACAACAAACAAAGTCATTGTGTGTGTGTGTGTGTGTGTGCACGATAACAATAAAATACTAATACCGATAATATAATAGGTTACCATATAATAACAATAATAATCACACTCTAAAAGTAACAAAACCACGCGCGCAGCACGCCCCGAAGGGACACCATCCTCCGCCGGCTGCGGCAGCCTGCTTCCTCCCACACTCACCGACGGTGGCCAGCGGGAACGAGGTGACGGAAGTGTCAGCCCTGTCATAAAAAAATCATCCAACCTCAATCTCCGGTGGGAATATCGGAGCAACAACTCCGCGACCAAGGGCGCGCGGGTTCGTCGTCCGCGCACTGGAGAGAACTAACGCTTGCAAATCTTGCAGCTTCTTTTGTGTTGAATGTTGGGTGTTTTTTTGTTGGGAGAAGAAGGAGGAGCCGTTTTTTTTTATCCATTTTATCCATCGCCAGCAGCCTACTTTATGTGAGTGTTTAGCAGTGGGAAAATTGTTCAAAACTGTTGTTAGTTTAAAAAATACGACTTTTAGCAGTGGGGAAGAATACACAGCATTACATTTGGGCTGTTTCTATGGTTGTCATTCTAAGAAAGGTTGTTGCGAAGTGTGAGGAAGAGCTATGGTTGAACCAACCCACACAAAGGGAGGTAAGATGGAAAAACCACTTCTCCCGGTTGGTTGGACGCTTTTCTGGAAGCTTTTCCCAAATTTAAACGGAATTAGGCGAATTGTTTGCTGAAAAGCGCAACGAAAAATGAATTTTCCTAAGTGAAACGACCTGCAAACCTCTTTCCTTTCCCCCCACTGTGATGCAGAAGGTCGCAAGGAGCAGTGTTTCGCTGCGGGGAAAAAGGCACAACAGAACAGGCTTAAGAAATGTTTCCTCGTCAAACAAAAAAAAATAAAAAAATGAAGGAAAATACACAAGAACGCACAAAAGCGTTTAGAAAACACCCCAGAGAAAAGCATGAATATTATACGGCATCAGGCAACTAGGTAGGAAAAAAACACAAAAAATAATACAACTAAACCCTACGCAAACCGTGCGCGCACACACAAGTCAACTTTTTGACTTATGACCGTCCCATTTTTTGTTTGTTGATTTTTCCCCCGCACGCGCACTTTTCCGACGGTGCCGGTTCGTTCTTTCTCGTTCTTTCTCGCTTCCCTAATTTGAGTCTGCACCCTGTAACTGGGCTGATTTGTTGTGTTTGCTCGTGCCATTCGGGAGGCGCTATCGGCACGCTCCTTTGGCAAAAAGGCGGGGAGGAAAAGGAAGCAGGAGGGGATGATCCGCCTTCGCAACATTTGCCCAACATCGTTGCTCTAATTATTCGCCTTTTTCGCTTTTCGTCCTACGTCAGCGCGTTTTTTTCTGTTCGCTTCTCCGGGTAATGCGGCTAAAGCGCCGGAATCAGCGAAATCCGAAGTTTTGCGGATCTTGCCCCTTTTTTCCCGGCGGTGGCCCTTAGTGTAAATACGCACCGGCACGCACGGACACACGCACGAACAACCCGGATAAAAAAAGAAAACTTCGGGTCCTAGTGTGTGTGTGTGCGCGGGCGGGTTGGCTGCCTCGCAGGAACGTGATAATATTGGATTTGCATTTTAAATATTTGATATCGGTTTCCCCGCTTTTTATCCTCCACTGCCCACTTCTCCAGCTCCAGCGGCCTACCTTGGTGAGGGTTTTCAAGACCCCGGCACCGTCCTTACCCACAGCCTCAACATAACGAGGGTAACATGGCGCAAAACTGTCAAGCGAGTGAAGGGACGCATACCGTACAGCAGTGCCAGGGTTCTGGCTTTCTGACTTTTCCGCCTGGGTAAAGTAATTTCCAACATGGAAAGTGAAATCCACCCCTTTACCCCACCCTCTCGCCACCCCTTTTGTTGATCGCCTGCCTGCCCCGCACACAGCTACGGCGAAGGGAACGGAAAACCCAGGGCACAGGGAATAAAACATTAGCCAACACCAAGCCAAGGCACGGGGGACGCCCGTTGTGCGTTTGTGCGTGAGAAAGCGCCGCGAGTGTGGCGGGCGGGAAAATGGGAAAGCAATGTTTAAATTTGGGCATTAATTATGTTAGGTAAATTTGTAACTTGATGCCACCAACGGGCAGATTGGGTTTGGTTTGGGGAAGAAGCGGCCAAGGCTTCGGTCCCTGCCGATCCCGCCGTCGATTAGTGGCGTTGCGTCGGGGGGGCCCTTTGGTGACGTGTGACGTGATTGTCAAATGAATAACAATTATTCATAGTGTGCCGCGTGACGGTGTGTGTGAGGTGCGTAGTAGGCTGAAGTTTGGAAAGAGGGACGCGTTTGTAAAGTTTGAGGGTGTTTTGAATATTTTATTCTAATCAGTGTACGTGCTCACTTGCTAAATGAGCAAACAAACGGCCGGCAGATCTATGTTTGCCGTGGCAGGTATTGCCAATGTGTGTATGTGTGCGTTAGTGTGCGCAGACAGGAGAGCAATTAACGGTCGAGAATATTGACAGCGATTTTCCTGACTTTCCACTTCTTCGATGGGTGTTTTTTTGCCTTTTCAAAGGCCTGCTGTCGGTGATCTTCGGCCGAATCTTCGTCCTCATTACCCGGCATTGTGTGGGTCGCAAGTTGGGACTTCGCTGGCTTGGCTGCCAGCGTAAGCCGGACACCATCCACTGTGCACTGTCAACGGGCGTAAGTAGATAAATTTGAAAAATCGTCCTAATACCCGTCCCAAATGGCTTTACTCGTGATGGGATGCGCTTCCAGCGGCTTACAAGCAGCGCTGCCAGCAGCAGAGGGTGTGCGAGAGCGAGAGTATCAAATTTTCAGCATAATTACCCCTTATCGATGAAAAACAGCACAATAGAATGGCAAACATTGGTTGGCACGGGGGTAGGGGGTGGTGGTAATGCAAACAGACTGCTAGAAGACTGCCTTTTTGCCGGCATTGTCCCCCCCTCCTGGTCTGGATAGCAAGTGTTCGAAGGGGAAGGATAATATTACAGCCTTCACCATTCCGTCCAGCATCCCGAACGAGCCGGCCCACCCCACTGCCACTGCCTGGGAGTCTTTTTTTTCGTTGTTTTGTTCGCTTCACTCCAAGAGCTTCCTTCGGGTTTGAGTTTGAGTACGCACGCTGGAACAACCCTCAGAAATACGGCGGCCCTCTCCAGCCTCGGCTGAGCCAAAACGCACCGGGTTCGGCACCGGGTTTCGGAGGGAAACTAGTTTGTTTGCGTTGGCGGTTGGTAAATCCTGACACCCGGGACACCCGGGCCAGTGTTGCTGCTGGTGGAGGACGGTTCGGTTTGTTTGCGTGTTTGGCCAAAAGATAAAGCAGATTTTGGGTGCATTTCCATCCCATCCCGTCCGTAGCGTACGAGACGGCTAGCCCTCTGCTGCTGCTTGCCATGATAGCACGCATTCTCGGCGTAGCTACTGTGTTTGTAGCTGAACGGTGGTGAACGGTGCGTGCTTGCCTGAGTCCCTTTAAACAAATCCCTTCTTGCCTGCCCCTCGGTTACGTTGGCAGAGCAGCGAAAGTGAGAAGAGCGAAGTAAAAAAACAAAAAAGAATACTCCCCGCACCAAACAACCAACTACGCAAAAGGATCACGAAAGTGTTTTATCGCGCAAATGGCATCGTTAACGGTACCGCATTTGTCGTTCCGTCGAATCCTGTCGCCCTGGACGGGGAAAGGGGCAGCATCAGCACCACCGCAGGCGGGCAAATGGTAATCTAAATCTAACGGCCTGTAACGGCCGTTTGCGCCACAGCAAGTGTAAAATAATTTTATAATTGAATGTACACTTCTGGTGTGTGTGTCCGTCCCTCTGTATGCGTAATCCTTTTCTGCTGTGGCGGCGGACGGCACCCCAGGATTTGGGTTGCCATTTTTAGTTAGGTATTAGAATAATTACCCAACCGAAGCTACCGAGTGAGAGAGAGAGAGATTTTACCGAGCAGCAATGACGTGAGGATCGGGATGGGATGAAGAGGCAAGGCGAGGGTTTCGGTCAGTGAGTTTTGCCGATACTACTTCCACTGCCCACAGCAGCAGCAGTAGCAGCAGTAACTGCCCAGGGATTGATCAATGGCCCGAAGCACAATCAATCTTCATCCACCAGCCGGGGACACACATTCGTCCCCGGCCTAGCCCGGCCCGGGGGAAGCGTTACATTGACCCGGGGACATCATTTGCTGCCGAGTGGGAAACGGGTCCACCCCGTTAATCCCGCATGCCGTATGCCGTGAGACCATGAGAATTGATGTTCATCCCTCGGCTGTGGACGGACGGCTTTATCCAGGAATTTCCTAGGTTTTTGTGCGCACTGATAATTGCGTGCGAGGCGTTATGTTCCACTCTCCGATGGATAGATTGCGTGGCGTTTGCCGCTCGATAGCCACACACACACACAGAGTACATACTGCTTACCCCTTGATCGTGCAATCGGCCGGACTAAAAGCGTGTGCAATGGGCCGAGTTGACCCCTTTTTGGCGAGGCTTTCCGAGTTTCCTCTGGATCGGGGATGTGCAGTCGTCCGAGCGCGCGTGTATTACGCCGTAAGCTGAACGAATTGCGTATCACCGGACACTCCGATCAGAAAGATAGAGGGTGAGTGAGGGAACGGCTGTTTGATGCTGCATACACCCACACGTGCCTACAAAACACTTCCAAAACGATGAAGTCAAACCTGGCCGAAATGTCCGGGCCGGGCTCGGTGTCGAGTTAATTCTCCCTCCGGAGTTGGTGTTAAAAAATTAAAGGAATTCATTCGAAACAATTTCCTCGCCCGTGTTCCGCACCGTCCCGGAGTGTATTTTTTGTCTTCTTCTTCTTCTCCCCTCGTGAAGAACCACCGTGGTGGACTGACCATTCCGACATGTATCCGTGCTCCCAATCCCATCGGAATAGTTGAATTTAGTGCGCTGAACCATTTCGAATTGTGCACCGATATCGATCTGGGTTTTTTTTTGTTCATCCCCTGGACCGATTTTTCCGGCGTGGGTTGGTTGAACGTCCAGCAAAATGAGATCCTGTGTGTGTGTGTGGCAGAAAGGTTTCGGATTGCTTTATCGTGTGTGTGCGGGCTGCGTGTGTGTGTGCGTTATTTCTGTTACTTGATTGCTTCGATCGAACCGCAACAAGCCCGTGCCTGTGCGTTACGGCGAGTGTGATAAGGGAAAATGTTCACGCAACTTCATGGTTGTACCTTTTTTTTTGTTGTTTGCTGCAAAAGATTCCGTTTGGCACCGGAAAATGGGAAAGGGGAAGAGGGACATGTAAATTGAAAAGGGTTTTTACGTTCCTTTAAGAGGGCCGATAGATAGTTTGGCAGGTTTATTTCTAGTTTATTCCTAGCCGCTCCTGCTGGCCGATTGAGTTCTATTTTATGCCCAACAACTCCATGCCAATGAACGGACAGAACGGCAGTGTGTGTGTACCAAACCGAATGTGCTATCAAGTCATTACAATGAAAAAGCAATTTAATCACTGCATTTCGGTGCCCGACAAACGGCGTTTACGGGTTTAGTTTCGTTGTTTTAGGTAGTCGATTTTAGTATGTTTTTAGCACGCAATACTACACCACTACAAAACGGGTCGGGCAAACGATGTTGTAAGTGGAGTTTAATTTCGACTATCGTTGGGCGGGTAAAACGGGACAGTGTGCTGGCTCAGTTGCATCGTTTCTTCGACACACGTTTGCTAGTTATTTTCTGCGAGGAATGGTGTGCAATAAATAATGGCATTTTGGGGGAAAAAAAGTATGCACAGCCGTTCGATGATTCCTCCAAACGGGTAGCAATCGAATTATCTTTACCATATTTATATCTCTTTTTCGTGTAGCAAACGCGATCGCTTTAAACATTGAACCGTGGCTTTGAAGTGACTTTAATTGGGTAACAATTACCATTAAGAGCTTACCACACGTACAAAGCAACATAAAAAAAATAAACCACTTTACTTTACCGTTCAATCGTTCCATTCTGAAAGGACATTCCCCTGGCAAACTGCAACAGCAGCAGCCTAAGGCTTAAGGCACGTTGGAGTACTCCTCTACACCGCGCACGGACATAAAATTCGCATAATGGGCACTCATAAAATTACGGAAATGCGATGATGGGCGAACTTCCAGACCAACCCAAAACTTGATTTCCGATTTCGCCAAACGCACTCGGCTGTTTTAAATGCTCGCTCAACCGCTCGTGGCGCGGCCCAGCAAAAAGGGGTTACAATTTACCCGCCGTTTGATCGATATGAATGATTGTAATCCAATTTGTTCGGGGCGCTTACAATTTATGCGAGTGCCATTACCCCGAGGGAGTTGTTGGCGAGACAACCGGTGGCCCGGGGGGCAGTGGCGGTTGCTTTTTTGCGACTTTTGTCTTGTCGTCCACGCGGCGGAGGTTGTAAGATTTGCCGCTAACTTCGTTGCAGTGGAGTGGTTTAATTTCATTCTGACCGTTCCCGGAATGCCCGGTGGCGGTTTTTACACTTGAAATATTGAGTTTTTTCCCTCTACAAGCGGAATGAAGGGGGGAGTGGTTGGTGGAAACCACAATCAAATAGTATGTTCGATTTCCAGTCCTTTACCCGACGCCCCCGGTTCCCCGTAAGACATACACTCACAGCGATGAAAAGTGTCGAAAATTCAATTTTCTCACCACGAACCACGAATACAAAGCAATCCAGCCGGCCCAAAAGCGGGCCCATCCGGCAACTGTCACTGGTGGAAAGGGCTGCGTGGAGTAGGCTGCGTGAAAAGTTTTTCAATTTCGTAACCGCCTACCAGCGCCCGGCCCGGCGTGCACGCCCACGGGGGTTTATTTATGCGATTTTTCCCGAACGAATTTTTAAGCCACTTCGGGCTATAAATTCCAGCCGCCTCTTCATCTACGGCAGGGTGGCGGCAGCATGCAAACAAATACAACAACAAAACGAAGAAGAATCTTTCGCGGAAAGATTTGAAGGACTTCTGGGACTTTGTTCGAAACAGGAAGGCTTGAACTGGTGTAGTGGAGGGGGAGACTTTACACTTTCTCCCAAGAGCGGGTGGTATCAGTGCAGCCCCGGCTTTTGCACGATGAATGTCAATCGTTCGTCGGTGCCCTGCTCCGGACGGTCCAGAAATGCACACGAAATGCACCGTCGAAACGGAGGGAAAAAGCAAAAAATTACCAACCCATTTCACGTGTGTACGGGAGTGCGCATATAAGCGTGTGATTAAAATTCCAGCTCACGCTGAACGCCTGGCCTGGCAAAGCCTACGCAAACCGTCGCAAATGAACGTTAAAACTGCCAGGTTTGTGTGTGTTTTTTTTGTTCGCAAAAGAACGAAGCAGTTTTTTTGTCGTGTTGTGTTGTTTCTCATCAACTCCAACGGGGGAGCGGCTTTCTCATGCGTCCGGCACACCGAAAGTTTGCAAATGAAGCTGTAAAATATGCTACCGTGCAGAGCTCGCTCGCCCATGCTCCACCGAAGGCGCTGTGGACGGTGGACACACTTCCACACAATTGCCCCAGGGGAGGGCCAGGGTTGGGGGCTACAAACTGGACATTAAGAAGTCCTCAGAAGCTCGCACAGGAGTGACAAACGGTGTTGCTGCCACTGCGACAGCAACAACAACTACTACCACTACTACCCGTGTTACTGTAAGTCGAAATGCATTTTGTATTTTCAATGCATAAATTTGCAATTCCTATTGCCAGGCTCCTTGCGAGGCCGCACGACGACGGCCGCTGTAGCAGTGGTCCGGCGCCTTCGGGCGGTTTTGCCGTGCACATCGATTCATCTTCGTCTTCCGCTGCGTTCCGTAAGGTTGCCTTCAACTGGCATGGCTCTGGGAAGAAGGATTGGCCCGGAACAGGCTGAGGACAGCAGCACATACGACATCCGAATTGGACAGCAGGACACAACATTGAGGTCGGTTTTATCTATCTTCCGAATGTTGGTACACGTTGTGCTGCTGCCTCAAAGTGCTGCCTGCCCTGTGTGTCTCCCGTATGATGTTATCACCGAGCGATAGCGAGGGAATGAGCTGCTCGAACAGTGTCCAGATCTTGTGCGAGCAGGGAAGTCTCTTCTCTTATGCTTTAACGCGCTCGCTTCGGATGGCCTTGGGGGGGGGGGGGGGGGTGGCCAGCACGGGTGAAAGATGCGGTCTGCCCCGGATGAAGTTTATTGCATTTCGCTCCAGTAAAACCGGTGGCATGTTCTCTGCATCTGCATCTCCTCCAGCTATGCATTAACGGGGGGTTGGCTTTGGTGGGCGAAAGTGCTCGATGGCATTCCAACCACGTCGACGACGACGAATTCGGGCTCGTCCATTCGTTATGCATTAGCCCATTAGTCTCCACTAGCCCCGAAGGCGCCTCAACAGCCTTCGTCATCGTGATCGTTAAACACCGGGCGCACCGAACGCTCGCTCTCTCTCTCTGGGTTGCGTTCGAAACCGTTCGAACCATTGCATCCCTTTTCTGGACAGCCGCTGCCCGCACAACACACCCGCACGCCCGGAAATGGGCTCGAAATTAATGTTTAAGCCCGCTCCCCCGGTGCCCTGGACAAGCACAAGCGCCATCAAGCCGGGCCAAAGCACCGGGCGAGGTGCTAAACATTGCTTATGCTTTATCTTCTGGTTCCAGCACACGGAAAAAGGGTTGCCCGGTTTCGCCAACCTCGGAATGCCCAACCAACAAAGGCCCGAGGCCATCGGGAAGCTGCGGAGTGGGCACCCCTTGTGCGCTGTGGAAACACTCAATTGACAGGGCTTTTTAGATGCAACATGGTTGGTACACGCCGACGCACACGCCGGATGTGTGCTGGCAGGGAGGGGGGGGCTCGTAATCAAGAGCACAGCACAATTATCACTGATAGAATAACACTAGACAATCGAACATCGAATATTGTGGGCGTGTGAGCATCGGTTCGGTACAAGGAATCAGCTATCAGCCTTTCCCGAGCCCTCCGGTTCCTAGGGTTTTGTGGTATAGCAATGGCCAAGTGTGGGGATGCATCAAACCTTGCAGTTGTGCAGCTTTGTCCGGTAGGAGGTGGTGGTGCATAACATGTTTTGATTCTGTTGGAAATTGAACTTTGAAGGAATTGCATTTGCATCTGTCCGGTTTTAGCGCAATCAGTTCGTTCGCTGGAATACCCGATAGAGCTGTACAGGCTGTCATTTCAGTCGAAATGTATTCCGATTAACAAGATGTGCTTAAGCTGATTGTGCACAACGTTGGAGGGTTCAGTTGACAGTTAAAGCTTTAAAAATATGATTCTCATCGTTGATTATTTACGTCCGATGATGAAGATTCTGTTAAACGATGATGCAAAAGTACATCGAAAAGCTCTTGGCCAATGCATTTTTGCGATCTTTGTTTCACAATTAACAAAACTGTGAATTGGGATGAGTCGCAACAAGAATTTTAAGAATCTAACGAGAACGAGAACATGGTTCCTTAGGCATTGAAAACTCTTATTCATTCCGCCATAGTCGTTCGTTTACGTTATTGAGCTTCTTTCTAACGATACTTTTGGCTACAGAAAATTGACTTTTGTATCAAAAATAGACCAAAATTTGTTACGACAAACATAGATGAACAGCTCATGTTTTAGAAAATTTGCTAAAAAACAAAAAACAACAAAAATCCCTGGCATTATCTCTCCAATCGTTGTTGCTAATCGCAATCCGTTGAAACACGTTTCCAACTATTTGCAACTATCATCGATGCATCAAATTCGACAAACGACACAACGACACCGCTGCTGGATGCTGGACGGATGCCTTGTTGCCTGCCTTGTGACTAATCCGCACACGTCTCAATGCAATCCAGCGGTGTTCGCCGCTGCAGCTCGTAATCCACCAAGGCCGTCCAACGTGCAACGCTCGATGGTGCAAGTTCGATTGCATTTGCATATTAGTGCTCAATAAACGCAAACATACACAGACGCGCGCGTGTTCAAAAGTCCACGGAGAGGGAAGCACACATCATCCGCACCAGCAACAGCATCATCATCAACAACAACCGCATCTTCCACGAAGAAGGAGCAGGTTCTACAACACAGATCTCGCCATTTCGCTTCTCGGCGACGACGACGACGAGTTTCTCCTATCTCGGTTTTTGGGGCGTCGTCGATGGCGTGGCCGATGATGTCGGCAAGATTCCGATCGGTTCGCCAGAGCGCCATTATAGTGTGGTGCGTTGTGTGTGTGTGTGTATGTGCAGTTTTTTTGTTTTGTTTGCTCTTGCTGTTGCGCTTGCTAATGGATGGAAGCCAAGCTGGGTAAAGGTAAAGAGCAGAAGGTGATGCGCTTTGGTAATGCAGCTTGCAATTGCATGTGTTGCAAGCATGCTGCTGCTGTGAAGCCGAACAAGGGGGGGTTGATGGCTGGGAGGAAGGATTGAAGAGTTGCAGCAGGATACCCGCACGCCTGGGCTGGCACGCAAAGCGGAAGAATGGCGTAGCAAGCAAGAAAGCAAGCGAACAGAGAGTAAAACACCAAGTCAAGTCAAGTTTGGTGCGCCCCGCGAACACCGAGACCAAGCAGCAAGGAGCTTTAGCGAGCGCGCGTGCGAGCGAGACGAGAAGCTAAGCAGAAAACGGTGTGTGTGTGCACCTTTTAGCGCGCAGAAAGAGCACACACCGAGCTTGCTGTGGGTATATAGCGTGCGTGCGTGCACGTTTGTGTGTGTACGCCATCCAATTCCATTACTGTGATGGGTCGGGTGGCGATGGGGGCCTGGTGGAATTCCTTTCGATTACACGATGTTCTCCGGTGCGAATGGGTGGCTCGGTCCGACGGAAAAAGATGGACTGTTGGCGAACGTGTGGCTGTGTGTGTGCTTTGTGTGCAGTTTGTGTGCGCTGGATGGATGGATGGACGCCGGATGAACACGGATGGATGGATGGCTGTTTTCCTCCGCCCAGACGGTGCTGCTGCTGCTGCTGCTGCCGCCGTGTACTGGCTGCAGCACACACACGCAGCGCGACGTGCCCGAAATGCGGCATCCGCCATTTTGCGCTCCACCTCGAAGGCAAAATGGTTATTTCCATGCGCGAAACTGCTTGCCTGCCTGCCTTCCCGTTGGCAACACGCCACTAGTGCTACGCCACATCGTGTGCCAATCGTTCATCCCGAGCCGTGTCCCTGCGCTGTGCTCGGGTTGGATGGTTTGTAATCCATCCTTTTTCAAGCAGCAAAACAGCAAGAAGAAGAAGAGAATACAACAAAAAAAGCAACTAGAAAACCCGGGACGAATTGAAGTAGGACGACCAGCTCGTCGGCTCGGCACGGACGGGGATTCGTTTGTTGCCCCGTGTTGCCCGGTTGACGCTGTAGCCGGCACTACCGTCCAGCGTTTCGACCGACAACCGGACGTCCGAAATGGATCTGGGGTGTGAGTGGGGGGAGGAGGTTGAAATAATTTTATAGCTAACGTTGGCAAGAACTCTGCCAACTCAGCAGACTTGGGCAGGATTGTGCGCGTCCAGGATACTAGCGCCAGGCATTGTGTGCCAGAGCCGGGGAGTCCGACCGTCCGTTCTGTCCACCAACGCTTCCGGCCCGCAAGCACAAAACGGTGTCGCACAGTTATTGAAAGGGATTGTGCCCCGTGGATGGTCCGAAGCAGCCAAGAACGGCTGCTGGCTTCGCACGATTGGTTCTGGTGGCAAGTCTGAGCCCTTCGTCCCCCCAAACGGGCCGGTTCGAAGTGTGCTACCGAAAGCGTCCGGATCGTGTGTTTCCATCGCTAAGCTGATGAAGCTGATCCTAGCAGAATTCCTATCCTCGGCCACCGTCCTCAACCGGCCACCGGGCCACAGTGGCATGGCAGATGCGTCGAAGCAATGTCTAAAATGCGGAGAAAATTGGCGCTGTCAGCTTTTAAGTAATTCGGACAGGCGAGATTTTCCTTTCCGAGCGGCTGTGGAGGGTCGCTTTTAAATTGGAAAAAAGGTTTGCTGAATAGAGAAATTCTGCCATTCTGCAGCACGGGACGGCGACCAAATTTTGTCTGAGCGACAAGTCGACATTGGTCGCTCGATGTAATTGATTACACAGCAAGCAACACGCAGCAACATATGGAATTTAATTCATTACGATGATTAATTTCCGTTTTAATGGAGAGCAAGTTTTACAACGTTGTTTTGTTGTTTGTTTTTTATGACTGCTGTTGAGATACAAATTAAGAGTAGAGCTCATCGGGCAGTGTTCAGTACGGTACTACCATGTCGTGGAATTACGGATCATTTGAGCGTATGTTGCATCGGACGGAACTGGTCGTAAAGGAACAGTTTTTAAAACCCAGGATCAACTGTAACGGTATGCAACTAAAGTGTACGAGCCGAAAGCCAGACGGGAGAAGAGCATGGACAGGTGGGATGTGACGCAGTGTGACATCTCGAAGCCGGGATTTCCACTCGAACATCGAAATCGCCGGAACCAACGGAGAACCAATATTGCCGCATCCCATCCCTTCCTACCCAGTTCCATCATCTTCGACTGCATTTCGTAGGATTAGTCACAGGCCCAGCGAGTGTGTGTGTGTGTGTCAAGCTGTCAGTACCCAAAAATATACACTTAAACGTGCCACCACCCGTTTCGATCGAACACCCAGAACGAACCCGTCGGTGAAAGCCGTGGTGAAAAGGCAAGCAAGGCAAGCTGGTCCCGTTCTCGTCTTCGGGACCCTGTTTTTTCCCCCTCAACACATTTTCCTCTCCCTGGTGCTGATGAGAAACACGCTCACAAACACCCGCCATCTCTGCTGATGGTTTGAAAATGTGTGTGTGTGTGTGTGTGTGTGTTTTTTTGTGTTCCACACACACCTCCTACACTTAAGCGTCTCCTCGCCCCCCGGGTACACCACCTCGGGCGTCTTCCGGGGGCCGGGGTTTTTTTCCGTGGAAAATGTGATATTTTTCGTTCCACACGCTTTTCCCGCTTCTTCACAGCCGGAGCCGGAGCTGCACGGTTATTTGATCCGTACGTCAGCCGGTTTGATTTATTACATACTGATTATTGTCGCGCACAGGAACAGGCCCCGGAAAAACAAGGCGTCCCCGGGCACGGAGTCGTCGGGTTTTTGGGATGCATGTTTGGTAGATTCCACGGGAGCGGTGTGCACCGGGGGAAAAACCCGGCAGGCAGGTTAAGAAAATGGCGTAATATCCGAGTACCCTACCCGAAGTGTAGGGTGTCCCTGCAGATCAGGAGAGGGAAAAAGCAGTGGAGTGAAGTTTTTCCACAACACGGTAGAGATTGTGCGCCTCAGTTGCTTAAACAAAGAATGCCGAACGGGAAAAGTATTTTAATTAGACAAACGTCACATCCGCCCCCGGACTGTGCGCGGGGGATGTTGGAAGAGCGCGGGTAGCGGATGTTAAATTGTTTGTGCACCAAATGTGTCCCTGTAAGTGGTTGAACGGGAACGATATAAAAATCTCCCCTTCGTAGAAACACAAAACGAAGCTGCGCTCGATGGTTGTTTACTGGTGCTATATATGTGTGTGAGATACACTTCTGGCCTCCCGTGGTTTATTTTCAAATACCAAAGACACACTTTAACTCATTGTGGAAATTGTACAGAAATGTGGCTCACTTTGAAAGCACTAAAAACGCTCATAATTACACAGCCAGTACGGAAATGGTCTTTAATGCTCGCCAATCGTGTCGTACTCGTACTCGGCGGCCATTATCTCTGCTCTGTCTCTACATAGCTACTACGTCATGGGAAGTGTGAGTGTGTGTGTGTGTCTCGCCAGGCTCGCAACAAAAGGATTGCTCGCACCGATTCCAATTTTCCTGTAGAGGAACGAGGCCGCTCGCGATCATCTCCCCCCCCCCCCCCTCGCAAAACGTAAACAAAGCGGCCAGCCTCGACCCAGACGCCTGAGGACTGAAAAATCGATTTTACACCCATTTTTTGGGGGGAGGGTTTGCAACGTGGAAGGGGGTACGGGCGCGGGAGAGGCCTAGGTGCACTTTTCGGCGGGGGAGGCGCGAAAATTTATGACAGCGGCCCACTCCTTTTATTACCCACGTGGTCGTTGCGTGGTGCGTCGCTCTGTCTCGGCCGGCGTTTCGTAGTCGGACACACACACACACACACTGGCTGCGATTCGGACGGTATCGAGCGATACTTAGGAAGTGTGTGTGTGTGTCCCGTGCCGATGGTGCCGTGCCTTCCAAGTTTCCCATTGAGAAAGGTTTTTAGTGACAATGACAAAGCACATTCACGTGTACGTGAAAATGCCGGACACCTTTCGGGTTGCGTTGGCTCTCTCTCTCTCTTTCTCTCTCTGTCTGTCTGGCTGTGTGTGTTTTCGTTTGGTGCGTAGCGGCAACACAACAACGAGATGCGGCCCAAGGCCGGCACACAGATGAGTTGGCAAGTTTTCCGTGGTGTGCCCTTCATTCATACGGCCGTTTTTGCTGCCCGTTGGCGCTGGCTCTATGCAGAAGCGGCTCGAGGTCGCAACACTGGGCCGATCGATAATTTTACGCATCGAGCGGCCGACGGGAAAATTTTACTTTCCACCCATTTCCGAAGCAGTTAATCAAGCGCCCCCGCCGGTGCGGGTCTAGCCTTTGCCGGCTGCAGCGGAGGGGCAGAAGCTTTTCTTTTGGTGGTCCAGTTCCAGCTTTCCGCCCTCGAAACAAACACGACAAGCTCTGGCAGCTCTGGCACAGAGAAGGAGCCGGCACAATGGGTCAGCCCGACATGGGGACAAAAACAGAACCAGCCGGAAAATAATGATCCTCCAAAAACGCGACAATAGCATGTGTGTGTGTGTTTTGCATGCTCGTTGACCGAAGGGAGAGACGGCTCCGTTTAAAGCAGCGTCGTCGAACCGAGAGATTAACCAAGCTGGAGTGCGCGCGCGCGCGCCCTCTGTCCTACATGCGACCGGACAGGACAGGAACAGGCCTTTAATGTACTGTTGGCCAGTGGCGCAGGGCGCAGAGATAAGAAAAGTGAGAGGACAGACAGCTGGAATAGTACTCGCCGCAGAGGAAGGAAAATCGATACAAAAGAGGGAATACCATCCTGTGATGGCTGATCGATTTCTCATACATTGATCGGGTTAAACGGAACGCCGGACGGTAGGAGCTTTTGGAGTTACTTCGAAGGGGGAGAGCCAGCAAAAAAAAGGTTGTCCCACAACAACAAACGCGCCGGCAACTGTATGATCACGGACTGCAGCATCCAACCTGTGTGCCGTGGACAATGCATGTGGACAACTGTACCATCCGCGGTCTGGCGTCGTGGCCTGGCGGGGGCGGTAGTGATATAAAATCATGCAAAAAGACAGCAAAAACGCTTACCACCTCTCGCTCCCTCCCTGCATTTAACCGTTTAGCTGGAGCGTTGCCAAAAAAGGGACCCCAAAAGCGACACAAAGGCGGACCCCAAAAGCGGGGCATCGAGACCGAAGGCGGTTTGTTTCGGGGCGGCATTGATCAATCAGAGGGCGGTCGCTCTTTCGCTCTCTGTGCGAGCGCGGCACAGTCGTTACCGGCAGCAGGTTGTACGTGTGTGTGTGCACGGTTGGCGATCGAGGACACTTTGGGGATGCTTTTTTTTTGGGTTTGTTTGTCCGCCCGCTTTTGGTAGCGAATTTTTTGTATAGCTTTGGTGGAAAAATAGAACCACGGCTTTCGTTTGTTCTGGCGGCGGTGGAGGCGGTTTTTCTTGAATTTATTTTCCATTTGTTCCCCCCCCACCCACCCAAAAAGCGGTGTATCTGTTACCGCGCCCTGCCACAAAACATTATAAATCCTCCTCTCCCCTGCTTTCGACGAGAACGTCATCATTATCGGTGAAG
The DNA here is from genome assembly GCF_016920715.1 of Anopheles arabiensis. Classification (NCBI taxonomy): domain Eukaryota; kingdom Metazoa; phylum Arthropoda; class Insecta; order Diptera; family Culicidae; genus Anopheles; species Anopheles arabiensis. The sequence goes on from NC_053517.1 coordinate 16,738,642, forward strand.
GTAATGGGTGGAACAGTTGGCAGAAAACACTCGTTTGGTACTGTTTGGCCGCAGTTTTGGCTTTTTGTTTTGCTTGTTTCCTTCAAATCCTTTGCCGTGCACCGTATTAACCTTTGCCGGTGCCGGTGTAATGGATGCCATAGTGCGGGGACAGTTTTTGAATCCGATCGCTCTCGCGAGAACGCGCAACGTGCCGCGAAAAGAGCGACAGAAGCGGTTCCTTTTTAACCTGTCGCCAAAGCCAAAATAGCCATCAAAAAGGAATTAAAGGGGCAAAAGAACACCCAACAGAAAAGAACCAAAAAGAAAGGAAAATATCGAATAAAATGCCTTTATTCAAATGATGCACATCCCTCCGCCCCGAGCACTCATTGCTACTCTGCACGGGCTCACCAGCTTCCTATTGGAACTCTCGTGCGTACGTTTCCGATCGCTCTGGACGGGAAAGGGAGCCTTATCTGATGGGATTTTTTCATGAATATCTGATTGTGTTGTAATTGTATGTCATCCTCTATCGCCGTGACATGGAATGTAATCACATAATGGGAGCATCGGGATAAAGCGGAGTGGCTTTTTTTCTCTCTCTTCTTTCGGAAAATGGTACCCTTCACGTACAAAAGCAAGCGCAAGATAGGCAAGCAAGATGAGACAACAACAAAACAAACATGGCAAGATAATTTAAACGAGCAAATGAGCAAACGTCATACAAAATGGTGACTCTAAAGGGAGGAGGCGGAAGAGATGGACTTTTAAATAAAGCATACCATCTTCAGGCCCTGTACAACGACCTTTCAACGTTCTGTTGCGTTTGCTGGAAGGAGACGGCCGATGTACTGTTTTTTTCTAATACGAAAAACAGCAGGTCCTTTAAATCAGTGCGACAAACCCCAGCGCCAAACAGCTCGAACTGACCATCGTGGACCATCAGGGCGGCTACGTGGCTCTCCAAGTCCACCGTTAGCTATAGCTATAAGTTTTCATTAGCACGGAAAGCCCATTAGAGCTGGACTAGATTTAATGGAACAACCTAATTCCGTCCGGCGTTTGTTTTGCTGGGCAGCGCTCCCTTCGCTTCGCCCACTGTGACCGCTTACCGGTTAAACTTTTCCATCATCCAGAGCCGGGTGTAGCCGGTGCAGCGTCGGTGGGGCGCGGACCGCAAGGGGAAGTGAGAAGAGGCCGGGCCAGGTTGTACTGCCCGAGCAAAACACATCTAATGATTTACGGTTATCAGTGACCGTTCCGGCGGCAAACGGGGGGAATGTTAATAATGAAAATAATTGAGATTTTTGTTGCTGCCTTTCCACACCAACTTCTTCCCCCAACCGCCAAAACCCAAGTGAAAACGGGCGTTGCGAATTTAGCACACAGTTTTTCCTTAATTTCTTTGCTTTTGCTCCTTCACCACCACCACCGTCCTCGTCGTTACGCATTGTTTCGTGTTGTTTGTGTTGTGGAAAAAGTTTTTCCCTCCCAAGCACACCGGGCTCTCCAGCAGCAGCAGCATCCAGCGTCCGAGTTGGTGTGAAAGTCCTCGCCAGCTTATTTGCACGACCTGCTGCACATAGGGCTGCTGCTGGCAGAGGGGGGGAGGGGAAGAAACAAGGGAGCGCTCTCCTCGCTGCTTAATTACATTTCTGGACACTTCCTTCAGGACTCGCTCGCTTGGAAGGCCGGGGGAGGAAGAAAAGAAAATATTTCAATAACGCCTCCGAAACAATACCCACTTTTCGGGATTCTTTGGCCACCCCTTGTGTGTGTGTGTGCGTATTTTTTCTTCTTCGTCTTCCCCTGCATCCATCAATCTATCCGTACCGGTTCCGGAAGCTGGTCGGTTTTGGTACAACTACTTCAACGCACAACGCGGCGTCGCGGCTCTCGAGGGAAGGTGTCGGGTTCAAATGGGCTTTCCGTGCCTCTTTCCACCCCTCCCACCATTCGAGGTTGCACCATGCCGGTTCCCATTTGGTGTGGCGGCTTCCGAATCTCCTTCTGAGCAGCGTTCTTCAACCCCTCGGATGAGCCTTTTAGAGGCCGGTAGTTCCGATTTCCCAAGCACCAAAGGGGACAACACAGCTGTGGAACGTGGAATCGCGGATTTTTCTTCCTCCGCCAGTGGGTGGGTGAGGGCGAGTGCATACACACACACACACACGCACACACCCATGGGACAGCCGAAAATGAGGGAAAACCCATCAACCGAGCGGTTGCGTTTCACGTGCACACTCGGAAGGGGAGGAAACCCTCGGCCAGAAGCAAAGTATCGGATCGCTTCCCCGGGCTCGGGGATTTGGAAACGTTCTGCAGATGGCACCACCCGAAAGCACCCCCCCCCCCTCCGGATGGTGGCTGGTAATTGGCGTCAATTTACTCTTCGCACCGTGTTCCGACCAGAACAGAAAATAAAAATAATAAAGATAGCATAAAACCGGTGGCAGCAGCAGCGGCAACAGCAGCAGACGTTGCTGCCACTTCGATCACCGCAGCAGTCAATAGCAGGGCTGCGGGCAGAATAAGGGCCCCGAGTACCTAACGCGGTGCCGTAGGAGAAGCTGGGATTTTTCCCGCCCGCTTTGGGTAAGGGGGAAAAATAAACCCAAGGGGGAACGACGGCTGCCGACGGGCGGATGTAGTGCTGCAGCATCTCACCGTGCAGCAGCAGGAGCGACTCGTGCGGAGGGTCTGCATTTGATTGAGCCGAAGAGTTTGGGAAAAACGGCGACCGTTTTTGACGAAGGGGAGAAATTGATTTGGCCACAGGGTTTGGATGCGCTGGGAGGGAAACGCAGGTGCAGGTGGTAGGCGGTGGTGGTAGTCGACAGTATGGAACGCGTTATGGTGCGCGTTTGCTGTTGCTGCGTGTGTATTAACAACGGCAAGGGGGAACAATAGGCAAATGGTGGCAACAAAAACATACACACACACACACACCAAACCGTTCAAGGCCAATCCCTCGGAACCGCCGAAATGGTAGCATAATAAAAATCTTATGTTTTTCTATTACTATTATCCTTGATGTAAATTGTGCGCCAAAGTGCGCCGGAGCGTTTTTTTGTTGTGACATGGGATTGCGCTTGTTGAGATGAGTCAAACGTTGGAAAAACAGTGAAAAGTGTCGTTTGAGTGTTTTAAAAATGTAATTCTTGTTTAAATTTAAACATTTTGTAACCTCTAAGCCCTTCAAAACTTGTTTAACAAAAAGTCCTCTACCATCTTTACGTCTCACTGTATTACTTGAAATGGTTCAAAGAACCATCTTTTCCTAATCATTTACTCCTAGCACAGCCGTATGCTGGAAGGTGTTGCCCGTGCTGAAACAGCGGTCCCGGAGCGTCCCCATTCCATCGCCTCCCTCCCAGGTGGTGGGTGAAAATTGGATGAGATTGTTACGCCAACAACACCAGCACAACACACACTCTCTCTGTCTCACACTCCCGGTGAACCGAAACCGTTGCTCGGTGTGTTCTCCCCAGGGAGGGACCGGGGCCTGCACCGCACCGTGCGGCCGGAGAAACGATAATGGAAATTTTCTCCTCCGCGCAAGGGAATCCGAAGGGAATCAGAAAAGCATTAGTGTGAAAGCCGAAGTAAGATGCGATCATATTTCATAATTTTCATGTCTACCGCGCATTTGCCGCGTTTGTCGTTTGTGTCGAAGGGGACGCAAGTGTGCGCATGGGATCAGCCCAAGGACGACAACGACGACGATGGCGACAAAGACGACGACGACAGCGACCGGCGTGGAAATGATGGAACGGAAAAGAATGAAACTAATGGTTGCAAAGTGCCACACGGGGGGTGAGGTGGTAGGCGGGGAGGCCGAGGGAAAAAGCATTCCTACAAGGAAAACACATCCGTGGCCGTGCCGTGTTGAGCGTTGCGGTGGAATTTGCTCGCAAGAAGGTTAGGGCAACTAAGGCCCATGTTTGTGATTCCGGTAACCAACCAAATGCTTACCGTAGGGTTCCTCGTAAGGCTCGTCCCCTCAATCCCCACGCTCATGCCACAAAAGCGATGAAATCCTGGATTTACGGAGGAATTCGTTTGCCCGATTGATTTGCGAATCGAACAGAGTAAGGTCGGGGAAAGGAAAGAAACATTCGGCTGAAATTGGTCACGTGACGCACACGACGAGTGCGGTGTGTGTGTGCTGAAAACAAAAGGTAACAAAGCTCTTTCCTATTCTTCCTTCTTAGGTTTGGGGAGGCGAAAGTAAACCCCTAATGGGACCCGAATCATTTGCCGTTTGTTGATTGGGGACTCGGGGTTTTCCTTGTTTGTTAATAATTTCTTTCCCCCAAATTTCTTTCTCGTACCAAAATGTTGGGCAAGAGCGTCCAGAGCAAGAGCACACCGTGCTCTGCAGGCTAACCCCGTGGATCGGATGCCCAAGAACTACCAAGAAGGATGGTGCTTGGGAAAATTCTTCCCACCTAACCCAAGCGGAGGGAGTTTTGCGAAAAAAAGGGCCTCTCTCCAGGGATAAGGCACGGGGGCGCACGTGTACATAAGAGAGAGGAGGAGATGCGTGGGGGTGTAGGAATTATGATTGGCATTATTATTGTTATTAGTTCCAAAGTGATTTAAGCACTGTGTTTCGGTTATAATTAGCGTTAATCACAATATTGGACGTCATGCGTTACTGGATCGGAAGGAGCGGCAAACAGCCACGGGTGCCCACGGCAGGCAGGCAGCCCGACAAATGTCCCGAGGGTCGCCCGGGAACACCTCCCACACGAAAATGCAGCATCCCACGGCATCGCCCCTGCACCAAACACACGCAGGACGGACGATTGTTACGTGCGTAGCATAAGTATGCGTCCTGCGTAAATTATGACGTTTTGCAGCGCCGTACGAACGAAGAATGTATGATCCCGGGCGTGTCGTGTGCGTGCGTGGCCACCCCTCAGGGGACACTCTCTCACACGGCACGGTACACACGGCCGGTTCTGATCGGGTCCTGACTGACTGTCCCGCTTGTCGGGGCGACTATTCGAGTCGTTCGCGCGAGCCGTGCGACTGCCGAGAATGCTTGGGACGGGGCCCACCTTTGCTATGGGAATCTACCCTATTTGCCCCCTTCACGACAACCACTCAGCACATTTTTGACAGCTTCAAATCTGCAGTCCCGCTCAGGGGTCCGGTGCACAAGCTCCTGTTCGTTGGATGTACAATTTCGGTAAATTATTCCACTGCTCCGTTCGATCTGCTCTTGCCAGCCAAAACTAGGGAATGTAGAACAGAACGACGTTTCCTTTCCCAGAGCGCAGCACGAATCGACGGAAAGACGATTAAGGAATTCCGACGGAAATTCGATAATTGCTTGGTAATTCAGTTTTCGGGCAAATGCTGCAAAACAGTGGATGAATACTAAAATGCAAACGCGCTGTCCCGAAAAGCGAGTACTTTCCCCCGGATTTCAACCAAGACGACTGAGCTGAACTGGGTGTAAGTGTGGGCAACATTGTGCGAAACCCTTGTCCGCGTGCTGTGTAGGAGTTTCTAGCCAACTGGGGTTGGCCGTTTTTCGCTCCGAGATGAAGAATCGCTTCGGTAATGAAATTCATCCCACCGGGGGCAGTGTGATGCTGTGATGATCCAGTGGGCAAAAAGGATGTGCCAAGCACGGACACTACACTGCGGTTCGATGGTAAGTGGGTTTTCCGAATTACATTACCTCCCCCTGGCGCTGTAACCATTGGTGGGTTGCGCTGGACCGATTTGACATCGTTTAGAAGCGATCAAGTGTAACGACGTTTGGTCAAAAGATTTTGCACGTTTGTGATTGTGGCGCGGCGAACAAGCTTGTGGGGCTGCAACGTGCAATGGGGCGCAATTCTTCAAACGAGTTGCCTGCCTGCTGCTGGACGGCGCACTTAATCTACCGCCCATCCGCCGCCGCCTGGCTCTTATCAGGATGACTATTGCCTGTGTAGCAACAACACTCATTTGTCTCGGGTACGCCTGTCAGTCAGGAGAGGTTGATTGGCGATGCGATGAAGCGTGCGAGCAGGAGGATAAGTGTCTTGTGTCTGTCTTGGGAAGTTTTAAGAAATAGCATGGCGAGAAGATTTCGCTCTTGTTTTGAGGACGCTACACGGACGTTACACTGGTTGAAGGGTTGAAGTGAAGGGAGCGGGAATGATGGTACGGTACTCGCATCAAATCACGTTCCCAGTAATCCCGTGCTGTACAAACACGGCACGAATACACAGGTCTGTGGTTGTATGCGGTCGAAAGGAGAATTAAGCCGTTGTTCCGATGAAGGGGGTTGTTCAATAAATCGGCCGAACTGCATGGTTCAACAGAACATATGTTTAAGGCAGGCATCCCTTCGAAAGCCGAAAGATCAACATACACACCAACAGTGCACATATGTGTGTACAGCTCGAAGTGTAGGACAAAGCAAATTTCGTTTGCGAAAAGATTGATTCACGACCAAGGAAGGCTGCCTTTTGCTTGATGTTATTTGTTCTGTCGGAATGAAGACACTCCGTCTGCCACACGAGTGTGTGTGAGTGTGTGTCCACAGCAAGAAGCCGAACGATCAACAAGCCCATAATGGTACGTTTGTTTGGTCCTGTGCTAAGGACCGAAGCTTCCCAAACAGGAAAGGAGAAACGCAACAGCGCTACACGACAGTTTAATGACAATTTCTTCGGCGTGCAAAACAACAACCCCTTGTCTCGATGTTGAGGTTAAGGTGTCTCTCTGTGTGTGGGTGGGTGTGTGTTTGTTTTCCCTGTGTGTCTTACACACCTACACCAACTGCAAACCGGCACCGGAAAGGGAAGGAAAATGCTTGGCCGCTTGGCGGTGTGTCTAAATAAAATCGTTCAACCGTTCATTGAACCACCACCACCCCGTTTGGCCCCCGTGGGGCGCTTGGCAAGCGATCAATTATCCAACGACCATCTAGAGCCGTGCAGGAGAGAGAGAGCGAGACCGGAAGGACCTTTGGCTGGACTGCACATCGACACTCCCCGGAATGCCCGAGACTTTATCGACTCGCCTCTATCGGGGGCGAACATTAGAATGTCTCGTCGCTCGGAGGGGGGGCGGGCGGTGCGACAACACGGAAAGCCCATGGCGATGTCGCCAATGGACGACCGAAACGATGCGCTCGGACTGTAGGCTATTACGTTTAAATTAATGGTGTTTTTCTTCTCAACTCTTCCTCTGAAGTCCCCCTTTTTCTTCCTTGTTTAAGTGCTTTATTCCTGCTTCTAACGATCTCTGTGTGTTCGATTTTTCCGAGCTGGGCAGGAAAATGAGTTCATTCCTAGACACGGAAGTGGTTGGCATTTTCCGTTATCATGACGCTGGGGCAAAGATGTACCAAAGGTGGGGCGGTCTTGGTATTTTTTTGTTCTGTTTTAGTTTAATGGGACTCGTCTGCATCAGATCGCAAAACATGATTACAGCCAATTTCTTCGATCCATCACTCTTGGGCCCGGGGATGCGATAGGTCTTTAAAGTCGCTTTAAAAACCCAAAAAAAGTTCACCGACACACCGGGTGCGGTTAGCACAAGACGACAATAACCCGCCTCCGATGACACCCGGCCTCGGCTTTGAAGGTGTTTGTTCTTGCCGAAAGTGCACGGGGCGCATTAAATTTCACACCCCTGAAGCATGCCGAGCTAATGGTGGGACCTCGTCGTCGCCGGGGCCGGGGAAGTGCAATTTTATGCTCGAAAGACGATCGGTATCGGTTCGTCACATCATGCACATCCTGCGGGCAAATAAAAGTGACATTGAATCCGGTTCAAAATTAGCCACGACCGGTGGTGGACGGTCGGGGCGGCTCACAGGCACATGCAGCCCCCGTGTTTTGTGCCAGCGCTCCCCAAACCCAAACATCAATTACCACCCGATACTCATCTCCCTGCTGATAGATGAGCCCGAGACTGTTCCCGAAAGTGATGCCCGATGATGATGATGATGATGCCCGTGCTCTGCATCACGTGCACGCGCTCAGATGCATAATGCACCCGCAAGAGCGCTGCAGCACGCCAGCCGCGTCCCGCCCCGCGACGCACACCGTTTTGGCACACAGAACGGCGCGTAATTCAAAACGGGTTCCTCCAATCGGGTCGGAGCCTTGTTTTATCCCCGAAAAATTGCACACGCATGCACGCATGGATGCAAGTTTGTGGTAACATGAAACCAAGGGCCACGCGACACACACACGGCACAAAGGCTAGTGGCTGGACAGGGTGGGACAGCAGCAACCCGGATCATAAAGCTCTGTTGGTTTTTTTTGCTTGTTTGGGGTTTGTTTCGGGTGCATTTGACGAATCTTTGCTTTTCTTTTTTTTTTTTGGGGGGGTCGGCACAGAAAGTCTCCATTGCACACGGCCGTGAGCGGTTGGGAAGCCATAAGAGCATTTTATTCGCCGGATAATTGCATCACAGACACACGCAACAGGGACTGGATCAAAACCAGCTGGCGGGTTGAATGATATCAAAATTGCGTGTCGGGTGTTTTATTTTTTTATTATTTTTGGGCGGCAGAAGAAGTGCAAGAGCTTTGGCAAGTTGACTGATTTGCGTGTGTGCATGTACCCGCTTATTACCGTGCGATAGGGTTTCTCTTCCCGGATTACTTTGTATGGTGTGTAGCATTTTTTTTTAAATCTTGTCCCTAAAAAAATACAACAACCCCACAGACTGAGCATATGATCGCTTTCCGTCTGCCTGTGCCCAGCCGTTCTCCTTGCGGGCCAACTGGTTGCGTCCGTTGTAACCGCAAACCCGTATTTCATGACCCCCACACCGTTTGGAACGCAATAAAACCTAACCGTACGTAAACAAACAATTTGCCTCTGCTCTGCACTCGATGATTCTTCCCGCTCACCGTGAGGAAGTCAATCATAAAACCAGCGTCTCGCCCTTACACAGTTGGCTTAAAAAAACATACAGACACACACAGATCCATATGGTATGGGTTTTCATTTACACGCGCCGCACACATCCGGAAGCTCATCTTTACTGGCCGGAGTGCACATCCCAGTGTATTATCCGATTGTCGATGTCGTCGGGATGCCATAAAACTTGATCCTTCGGCTTATTTCCCCTCTAGCGACCGGGTGTGTTGGTGAGTGGAAAACTTTGTGGTCAATCCAGCTCGGAAAAGGATGAACTGTGTGCGTCTAAACCGCGGTGTAATAAAACAACTCCAACACCGTTAACTACTTACTCCTCTTACACGCCGGGATTCCGAGTGATGATCTGGCGCAGCATCATCTTGCTGCTGCTGCTGCTGCCCGAGTCGTAAAACACATCCCCAATCATTTCCCTTAAATGCACGATAAATGATGCGCAAAAAAAGAAGAACAGCAGGAAGATGACGACCCCTCCAACCAGGAGTTTATCTATTTTCGGTCTATAAAACTTCGATTGAATGTGTACCGTACACGTTGGCACCCGCTTGATATGCTACCAGAGGGTTTTGCTGCATGTCTCAATTCGTTGGTTGCAGGTTTGAGCAAACATCACGAAACAAAAAAAAAAATATAAAAAGCACGAAAGAAGCAACATGATTTGCCGGTTTTTTTTGGTCATTCCCCTTTTTTGCACTAGGCTGGTTTGTTATCAGCAAGATCCTTAGGTCCGGAATTTCATCCGTCTCTAGGCGGGTAGAATCTGTTGCCACAGATGTTGCCACATGGTTTTTCCACATGGCCAGGGGGTTTAGTGCTCAGCCCCGAGCACGAGGATTTGGATTGACTCCGAACTGCCCAAGGGTTGATGAAAATTGGCTGTAAATTTTATGACTTGTAATACAGCCTAAAACAACGAACGACGAGCTGCCGGTAGCAGGTGTGCGACCACGGCAGCTGTGACACCACGCATACTGGCCGATGCGTAGTCCCAATTTGTCTGTTTAGGGATACGCGCAGATAGGGACAGTGCCACAAAGTAAAAACAAAACAAAAACAAAAAACAATAAACAGTGCGATAGGCATCGCTCGTAGCATCCGCTGCTTGGGTTGGATGGCACTTGAAAACTTTGCTCGATTGAAAAGTGTAAATGAGTTGATTGAAAAACACAGACACACACACACTCTTTGTCCACCGGTGTTTTTCAACCTGAAACTGGCCTGCACCCGGGATGCATCTTGTTTGCATCAATAACAACAATCCAACTCGTAAGCACCAAAACAAAACATCAAAAATAGCCTATCGAACACCATAAAACTGAAGTGGGAGAGTCGCGCGAGACTGCTCGCCCCCTTACAATATCATCCACCGCACGAGCGGAAGGGTGTGCGCGGGTGTGCTCGGAAGGTTGTAAATTTTATTACCGGCCATCAAACGTTTTCGATTAGCTGCGATGGGATTCGATCGCACACTCGCACACGCCGAGTCGTAAAACTCGACCGCGCGCTCGGGTTCCGCCTGCCACAACAGTGCACAGTGCAGTTTGGTGGCCGTACAGCGGCTCTTGCGGCGGGCAGAGGGGCAAACTATTACAAGAGGATCGTTTCCAATATCGGCCTACAACCCATTCCACCCCAAGTACTCAAGTACTTGCCTCTCCGGGCCGGGGGAGGAGAGTTTGGGAGTGCTGGCAGCTGGCATCATCGCACCGAACCATTTCGATCGGATGATGATGATGATGATGATGATTAGTGCAGTGACGCGCATTATGAGATGGGAAAACGGTGTGTGCAGATACAGCAGGCAACATGCAACAAGATAGTGTGACTCTTGGCGGGATGTTGTGACTGTCTAGTGTGTGTGTGTGTGTGTCGTAAAAAAAACACACACAACAAATCCGAGTGACAATGTTTCATAATCGGATACCGTTTTATGATGCAGCATAAAAACGTTCTATTGCGTTGGGACGGCTGGGTTGGAAGGGTGGGGTTAACGGGGGCGGTTTTATGAAGCGCACATTAAACGAAACTTGACGCCGATGATACCCCCACCCCCTCCCCCTCGGATGCAATAGAAAATCCCGGTCGATGTATGTTTCAATCAGGAAAAGGGGAACAGGTTGTTTTTGCTCCTACCACGACAATGTTGCAGGCACATTTGCATGGCGATGCTGATGGTGTACATTGCAGATGGGACGAGATAAAACGGCTTTTCCCGTTTATAGCCGCCAATACGATGGTGTGTGATCAATGCTGGGAATATTAACAGTGCACGCCAGTGATTTGTGTGGTAAAAATGTGTGCTGAAAACGGTATTGGTGTGTGCATTGCTGCAGAAAACAAATCTCGTTTGAGTGAACGTTTCTCTAGAGCCTTTCTCCTCTTGTAACCAAACACGAATGAACAGACGAATTGTATGCACAGGGTGAAGTGATAGGGTCAGGGGTTTTTCTCAATGTTTACGACGATCAACAGGCTGCTCTCTCTTTCTCTCTGCGTTGCTGCTCCTGCTGCTTGTGTGGTGGTACGGCCATGTTCTGTTCCGCTTCCAACGCTCGCCCGCGCGTCGATCGGGATGGAATGCAATCAAAACAACACGCTCTTGGCTTATTTTTTTTTATTTTCAACAACAAAACATTTATTTTGTCAAAAAATAGTTTAAATATTAGTTATAATGTTTTGCTTCACGGTTGTGTATTTTTTTTTGTTCGTTTTCTTTTATAGACAAAATACATAATATCATGAGTTAGTGCGAGCGCACGCGCGCGCGCTCGCTGTGGCGGGGTGGCCGCCGCCGCCACCCCCCTCTTTTACTTAATGGTTTCGATCGCTCACGAGCTTCGCGCCTCACCGAGCTGTGATCGGGTTCAACTCTCGATCACATAAAGTGTAATGTAAATCAGAACGGTTTCTTTTTTTGCGTTACAATTAGAATAATAATAATAATAAAATTATTTGTAATAATACACACCAAAAAAAAAAAAAAACTAGATCGGAAATAATCATCTTCTAAACACGGTGTTTTGCATGTAAACAAAGAAACCCGCACCCGATAGGGCGAAAAATGAAATGCGTCGGTGTGCGCGTGTGAGAGTGAGAGAGAAAGAACGGGTTGAAAAAAAAGCGAAGGAAGCAGAACATCATTGTACTATGCTCTAAACATTCAATTACAACGGAACGATCCCCGTAACGGAAGGAAAGAAAATTAAGAAGGAAGCACATTGGAAGGGTTTTGTGTTGCTTTGTTGTTGTTGTTGTTTTGTTTCGCTATAATCGCGTAGGTTTTCGTTCGTTTTTTTTTCTTTGTTTTTTTTTGTTGTATTTGTTTTTGCTTTCTTCTTGCTCTAACTCTTTTTTTGTTTTGTTTAATAATACCCTATGTATGTAGGAGGTATATGATGATGGAAAAAACGTTACGCTAAAGGAGAGATTCTTGGAAAAAACATCGTTTGGATCGTAACTGCATGAAAAACTCTCTGTGGCGCTCTCTTTCTCTCTCTCTCTCGCTGTCCGTATCATCATTGCTCTCTGTCTATCGGCTCTACCCCGTTCGGCTCCTGGGAATGTGTGTAGCTGTGCATGTATCGGAAGCAACCCGAGGATGTGTGCTGTGTGTGAGTGCTGTGTGGGAGGATGTGGGAAAAAGGACACAAGGTTCGGGTAAGGAAACGGATGAGTAACGGAAAACAAAACGCATCCGCACAATCCTTTCCTGCATTTCTCCCGGCTGCCGGTGGGAAAATGCAAGAAACATTTGCTGTACGTTTGACAATCCGCTTCCGATGGGTCGCTTTTTCCTCCAATTGAGCGTGAAACACATTCAATTGGGGTACTCCATTCAAAGCTGGCTTCCTGTACAGCATTTCACTGCAGGAATTCGTAGCCCGAATTTGGTGGTGGTATTGTTTTTTTTTTTTTTGTTGTCAAACGCGCACCGCTTCTTGCACTCACCCCGGTGGCGGGTGAAAGTGGAAAACAAAAGGACAGTAACGGTCTGTGTGTGTATGGTAAGCTGTGTTCATCTGCGTTGGGGTGTGTAGGGATGTGTGTAACGAGAAAGGAAGGAAGCAACAGCTTGTACATTACGTGGATTATGCTATTCCCACTGGTAGTACGGGAGTTTCTTACAGTTTGTTTTCCTTGTTTTGCTGGATGAGTTGGTTATGCGTAATGCGTTTTGAATTTTCCACCCTTTTTCATTTCTTTTTTTGTTTTGTAATGTTTCTTCTGAATGCAATCGAAGCTCGAGCATTTTACGTATAGTAAGGTATTATTTACAAAATTATGGTTAGGATTTGTTTCCTCATTTCGTTTCCTTTCCCCGTGCCAGCACTGCTTTTTTGCGAGCAGTTCCTGGTGGAGTTTTGTTCCTGCTCTCGAGTGTACTCTTATTGAAAAAAAAGGAAGCAATAGATTTATCCGTATAGAGCCACGTAATTATTTGCCTAGTTTTTTTCCTCTTCTTCTTTTCTTCCCATGTTCGCACCAAAAGTATGGCCTTTGCTTTGTGACTCGGGCGTTTCAGTCCGATATCAGCGTGAGGTGCTGGTTTGCTGTGTGTGTGTGATACCTTTCGTGTACGCTTTATTTATTTTTTCCACGCTCAGTTCAAAGGTATGGGTTTTTTGTATCGTTTTTATTTTCCTCTCTCTCTCTCTCTCTCTCTCTCTCTCTCTCTCTCTCTCTCTCTCTTTTTGCTCACACTCACCTCAAGGGAGATCTTTCGTTACAAATTTTATTTAATTAAAGAAACACATTTTTGTCAAAAAAAAAAAGCAAACAAAACAGATGGTTCTAATAAAAAATCCAAAGTTGGTATAAAATTAGCATTACACGATAGAAATGAAACAACATAACATTTGCTAGAATCTGCCACTGAGCCTGTACAAATAGTAGTGTATTCACCATGCGTGAACACGACCTATACATAGGTTTACGTATTTTTGTTTTGCGTCACCATGCAACATGATAAACTTTCGCTTACGTATATGCTTTGCCGTATTGTTTTAAGTATCCTTGTTCATGCGTTCATCACCATGCAATGTTTGTTACGTTGCTAAATTGGAAAGGGTGGGCCTGTTTTCGTGGTGAGGCTTCACCCACATTCCAGGGTAGTAAGTAAGCAATGCCTTTCGTGGTTTGTTCCCTAACAATGGCAACAATACTGTACTGTGATAACTCGTCCTAACTTTTCGTTTCTTCTTCTCTTATGCGTCTTGCATGCAAAACAACATTCTCTCGTATACCCATGCGTGTGTTTGTGTGTGAGTAATTGTGTACAACACTGAGTTGGCATTAGAATAAAGGATGAAATAATTAGAGCTAAATTTTTAACGCACTAAATAAAAGTGAACGAGAAAGAGTTCAACGCAACGTCTATAAACGAACGTATTTTTTTGGAAAAAAGATTTCGTTTTGTGTTTGTGTGTGTTTTTTTTAATAGCGAGCGAATACGAGATTCTAGAAAGTTGTTACTTAAAGGGATGATAACCGTTGTTTGTGTGCAAAGAGGGAGGGCTGTAGATTCTAAAAGGAGAAGATTAGGAAATTGGGAAAAAGATTCTCGGAGCTTCCGGTACGGATGGGAAGGGGTAGTGAACAGACAGACAGTGAGCTGCTTCTAAGGGAGGAGAAGAAAAGAGGGGAAAAGGAGTCTTGGGGAGGGAGTGGGGAAACGGATTCCTTCCTTACATCTGTTAGTTTCTTAGCATTTTGCCACTACATCTATGTACGTATATAGTCATTTTGTTTTGTTTGCATTCATTTGCATTATACTACTGGCATTAAAATGCTGCATTCTTCCGCGGTTAGTGCGCGTGTCCCGGGGTTACACGGCGCGGTTTCATACTTTCATAGTTTTTTGTTTTTATCGCATTTATATTACATACTTACAAGGTATTGCTAACTGAGCTGATTAGAACGTGCGCGCGCGCAGCGGCGGTGGCGGCAGCGGCGAGGGAGACAACCGAGGCCGAGGCAAATACTGGCCGCACCATTTTAGAATTTCCCCACCCTTATTATGCTCCTTAATGTGTGGTTAGTATTCGATGCAAAAATTATATGATCAATAGTTTTACACGCCTTTGCTTCGATTTGTTTGTTTTGTTTGATTGGTTGGTTACGCGTTTCATCATTGCATGAAAGCATCATCGTATACGTTTTGTATTGTGGGTGTGTTAGTATTTCTTCGTCTTCCTTCTTTTTTTTTTTGCTTTATACCGTTACCCCCATTTTTTGTTGCATAAGAAAGCGCAGGCAGTGTGCGGGAATGATTTGGGTGTTCTATCGCTTGGCTGTTGCAGTAAGGACTTCCTGTTCCCTGCCCTTTCAGACTTCACCTACAGCTCCACATAGGACACGGTAGTGAGGTAAGACAGTGCAATCGTCCAATCAGTGGTCTGTTTGCCGCTCCAGGGCAAAGGGAATGTGGTGGGAGCCTTTATTGCAAACGCACCGGCGTTCATCAAATCATTTCCGCGCACACATTGTCCACACGCGCAATCCTTGCACTATACTAATCTTGCCTAAAAACAACAACAACAACGCAAAATAAAGCCACCCTCCTACTGCCACGGTGTGCACAGTTAGTAGTTGCCCTCTGTTTGCTGTCGCTGGAGTTGTTTTGCTATGAAAATACTTTAATTAGGTATACATTTACAATTTCATTCATCACGCAATCATGTGTTGCTCTTGGTATACGTATGTATGTTCGTGTTTTTCTTGCTTTCATTTGTTGGTATATTGTTCCGTATCTTGGGATTGCCATTGCATCCCCTCTCTTCATACGCAGGCCCTTCCCACCCGTCGTCCCGTTCGTAGCCGTGGCTTTAAATGCAATCGAAATTAATCGGTCCAACCGAACGGATTTGCTCTGCTCGGTGTGCAAAAATTAAAACGGAAATGTTGCGCTTCCCTGACTTGTGCACCCGCGTTTGTTTTCATTCTTTGCTTATCTTCCTGCTGCAAACCAATAATGCTTCGGGTTAGCGGGTTGGATCAAGATGAATGCGTATGCATATTCGTTTGAGTGGCGAATTGGTTGGAAATAAAATCGTGCTACGTTCCTACGTTGACGACCCCTGCTTGCACTGCTATTTTCCCTACCCCCCTGTTTTCAACTATTCTGGTAATTTTCTTGCACTTACACATTACGCGCTTATCATACTTATCGGCCATTATAATTTGTGTTTGCGTGTATTCCCTAGGCCCCTTGCGGTTAAAATACTCTACCGTTCGGTAATAAGTAAACGTGTAATAATTAATAAAAAAAAAAACAAACCAGAAAAAAAAAACAGATACATAAAGCTTAATACTCGAATTAGTTAGCTTTATATCGGCGCACACTTGTGTCGCTTCGTTTTTTCTTCTTTTTCGTAGCTGTTATGCATTAAAATCGTATACTCATTTTACCACCACTTAGTTGCGTGGGTGTTTGTGTGTGTATTATTCATTGCTTAAATGGGTATTTTAATTTGTATCGACTCCATTTTGTAGTTGCAATATTTTTTTCGATTTTGATTTTTCTTGTTTCACTTGCACATTTCATTCACGCTGTGACTGTACACTTGCTCACTTTACTAAACTTACGTACGTATGTAGAGCGTATAAGCAGTGACTTTCCTGGGAAACGCTAGGTGTGCTTAACCAACCTAAACTTGGATAAAATTTGGTTGAATTAAACTCTCCTTCTTTCCTCGCTCCTTCTCTCTCTCTCTCTCTCTCTCTCTCTCTCTCTGTTTATCTCTCTTCACTTAATATTCTTAAGATTCAATTGCCACTAAGATTCCTTTGCCCCCGGGCTGTGTTGCCTGTCCGTCTGCCCGCCTTCCTAATGCCACTGCAAACTGCATCTCGGTCAACTTACCGCTAGATAATGTTTAGATTAGCCTAACTTTGCTCTTTCCACCTTCACTTCCCGCGCACTGTTTGTTCTACCAACACTTAAAGAACGAGAAAAGTCAAAGTCAGTCGTACATTTGCGTTTACGTATTTAGTACGCGCCCCGTCCCTGCTGCTGTTTGTGCGATAATTTTGCTAATTAAGGAAGTAATTCGTTTTGCTTTCTGTTCTAAGCAGCTTAGTTTGTGTGGCTGTGTGTGTCTGTTTCGTATTTGTACACGCAAAAGAAAAGCCGAGAGGGTAGTTAGCTTGAGATTACAATACGTTTTTTTTCTCCATACGCAAGCGCTAGCATAAACCACCACGCGTTTGCAAGGTACAGCTCGGACACGTGGAAGCGTGTGCGGGTGAGCGAAGGGAAGCGAAAATCCGTCCCCTTACAAACCCCCTGCACGGGCTGGTGAGGGAGGGGAGCTTCGAAGAGCTATAATCTCAAACCTGTGGAAGTGGCTAATTTGTGGAAGCTTACGCGAGAACCGATAAGTACGAAAAGTACCCAAAACTCTTAACACTTCGTTCCGGCACGGGGGCCCATACAATTCGTTTGTTCATTCGTGTTGTTGATGGTTGATGTTGATGGTTAAAGGTAGAGAAAACAAAGCAGCAGCAGCAGCTACTGCACACTGCCCCGACGGGCACATCGAAAAGCGAAACCTTACTCGACAACATGTATGCGGAGGAAAAGGATGGTGAAAGTACAAAAGAGCCCTTTTTTTGTTAACCCCACACAAGATGCATTGGTGATCGAGATAAAGTGAAACCATTTAGCATGGTTTTCCCTTAAAGAATGGTTAAGAGAGTGAAGAGATAGTGTTTTTTTTTTTTTTTAATGAGGTTTGACCTTATCCATCAAGATAAGGACATTATTCGAGCAGTTTGTTCAAAGGTTTAAAATCACATTAACTTGTGCACTGAAGCAGTACAGTTAACGGGTGCATCTAATTGATGCTTCATCGTCAACAGCGCCCCATGCAGGCGCTGGTCACGACCAAATTGGCGACAACATTGAGCACGAATCGTTAAATCAAATATCACAAATCTAATAAATTCCATTTTTCTTGGTATAAAAAAGGGCATGCACATTAAACAAAAAATAACAATATGGGAAAAGAAAAAAAGTAAAATGCTACATCTAAAAAGATAAATTAGTATTGCGTAACAATTTGGCAATGAAAGGTTCGTCCCCGGACGTTTGCTACAGGGTGGCTCGGGAGAGGAGTCGTTACAATTTACGATTATTGTTAGGTTGCTGGGTAAATGGGGAGGGGGAAAAATGGGAAGAAAAAGGGACGGGGCTACAGTTCCATTACAGGCAAGTGCCATAGAAACACTGTAAAAACAACAGTGCGCTAAATAAAATAAAGAGAATGAGAATGGCTGGAAAGTAAACGATTGATTAAACATGCTGCTGGCAGCAAACAACTGCAACAATATGCAACGCTCGTTGAGTGTGTGTGTGTGAGCGTGTGTGAAAGGGGAGGGAAGGAGGGGGGGGGGTCCCTCCAATACGTGAGTGGTGGTGGAGGGTTATTGTTGGTTTGGCTAACTATTTAGAACAAATCGCTGCCCACCGCTGCTGTGCTGTGGGTGATCGGGGTAAAATATTAGAAAACAATTTGCCAACACACACTGGCGCTGCCCCGCGTTGGACAGGACGCGTGTGCACAAGTGGTTAGGAGAAGAAGAAGAAGTAGAAGAAAAAAACACTATAAATCACTATAAAAGTAGAAGTGAGGGTGAGTGTTTTTTCTGCTGGATTATTTAAAAATTGAAGGTAAATAGTAGCATTAGTCAATAATAATGGTTCGACAAGATGGGCGGTGGGCGGAAAGGGAGTAGATGAAAAGGGAAGGGGGGGGGGGTACGACATATTGTTTTTTGCCAAATTGTTACGTCAATGTGTAAATATAGTTACTATTGGCGAGCTATATGGGCCTCTTGCAAAAACGAAGTGCTACAAAACTAATCTCGTTCGTTCGCTGGTAGTACTTTTTTGGGTTTGTTTTGTTTTGTTTGCCTGGTTTCGCTGCTGTTCGCATTCGCTATTGTTTTGTTTTGTTTTTTCCTTTTGGTTTTCTTTTTCATTTTGTTTCATTCTAAACGTTTAGTTTTCTCAAAACAGATTTAGCAAATGTTTGCATCGTTGTTAAGCCTTTTACATGTTTAGTTTAGTTCTCCGCTAGTTCCAAAAACGCTTTACTGTGGTTTACACTAGAGCTGTAACGCTTGCAGTTTTAATACCCTCCGGTTTGCCTCGGACTGTTTTGTTTTGCTTTTTTGCTATACTTTTTCGTTCTCTCTCTCTTCTCTTTCTTTTTCGTTCTTTTAGTGTTGTAGTTTGTAGTATTTGTTTTAGTTTGTTTGTTTTTTACGTATACGCATGAGGAGATTAATAATAGGTTTAATTTTGTTGTGTTCAAAATTCGAGCAATTCTGTAACCCCTGTGCCCTGCTTTCTGCACTAGTTTGCTTACTTACTAATTACGTATTTCTGTTTCATCAGCAATTGCATTAGACTGATTTTCGTTTAGCTAGGTTTTGTGTTTGCCTCACTCCTCTTCGCTGCATTCATTTCGCTACCAAGTTCTACCCCTTCTCCTGCCAGCACCACCCTGGGTGCCGGTGGCCCCGGTGGGTGCTTTGCCACTTGCTAACTGCCTAACTTGTACGGCTGACTCTCTTGTGTGCCGAGGTTACCGCCATTGCTGGTACCGCTGCCGTGCCGTGGCGGCTGCTACCACTGCTACTACTGTATGCTCCTTCACTCCTCTGCCCTAGCTCTATGCGTTATGCGCGCGGAAATACTATTTACAATTTTCACAATCAAAGAAGGGAGTTGCGGGGCGTAGAACGCTTGGTTATCGCTTCCTGTCGCTTCGCTGCCTGGCTGTTTGACTTTTGTATGAACTGCGCTGTCTGACTTGCTTGACTTCTTGCGATTATCTTCTGCCTCATTTCCGGTCTGCGCTGTTTGCTGTCGCCCTAAGATCTGTGCGCTCATGCTACCGCTGGCGGCGGATCTGTGCCTGCGTGCCGTGTGCTACTTAGTGCGTGTACGATTGCTTTATGCATCGATTTACATGCCTTTGTGCGCTGCATCCAAGCAAGTGCGTGGAGCGGCAGTACACAACACAAAAAAAAACAAAAATAAGCAAACCTTCCCTCGTCCCGGAGGAAAGGTGCAAAAACAATCATTTATTTTAGCTTCCCTCGGCCGTTCTTGGCAGGATTGCATTTTTCCCCTCTTCTTCTTCTTCTACTTTGCTTCCTCCGCAAAACCACAGAAAAACACATGTCCTGTGCTTCTAGTTTGCATGCTCGCATGCCCGTCGCCCGCGAAGGACGCTTTATTAATCGGGCACCGAAACATTTGCGCATGTTAAAATCCTTCTCCCAAGCCTGATCCTTTCCTGCGCGGTCGCGCTGCTACGCTCGGCTGGTACGGTGCCTGCCGCATTCGCAAACTGCCATCATCGGTCATCCTGTCTGGCTGGCTATGCTAGTACGCTTCTTTTGCTACTCTGGGAACACTGGCTTGCTTGCATTTTTTTTCTCTTTTTCTTCCATGCCATAATTCGACCATGCCATGCGCACAGGCCCCATAATAAACGCACGCTATATCGTGTCGCTCGCCTACGTGAGCGAGCTGATCAAACAGACTGTACGTACGGTGCTAGCTGCCCCAAGCCGTGTGTGTACTACACAACCTTCGGGCAAAGAAACCGTAGCAAAACATGAAGAGGAGGAAGATGAAGAAAAAATCATGTACGAAAAGCACGCGAAATGCAACAAGATCTCGAATGCAAATTCACTCCGCGCTTGCAGAACGAATCGCAGGCGGGAGAGCAAAAAAAAAACACAAAAGTATTTGGATGTGGTGTGTGCAACAGGGCAGGGCTTTGCGCATCAGCCGGCTGCCACCCTTCCACCACCGCTGGTGCGGTGCTGGAAGAGCTTTTAATTTTAATATAATGTCTCCCCTCGGAATGCAATTCCGAAGCTTCTGTACGGTTGATGCAAACGCTTCATTAATCATCTCATTTCATTCGCATTGTGCATGCCAGCTGCCCCGGCAAAAGGCAGCCAGTCCACCAGCCAGCCAGCCAGCCAGAGATGAATGCACATGCTCAATTTGCGTAACGTAACCTTCCCAGTACCAGCCGGTCAGCCGTTTTGCAACTCAATTGTGCATTCTCCACCACTGGCCATCCACCATGATCCGCCAAGGTTGCGCGGGCTTTCCGACAAGGGAAAAGCTGGAGTATTTGAAGGAAAAAAATACATGTAAAGAGCTCGAGGGAGAACTCATAAATGCAATCATCAATGCGAAATAAGTAGCAGGCCCAGCACTGGCAAGAAAGTGTGTGTTTGTGTCTGGCTTTTATTCCCCTCTCTGCTCCGATACTGTAATACTTTCTGCCTTTGACCCTCTTTCTGCTAGCGATGCTGTGATTTCTTGTTCAGCTGGTTTTGTTTAATAATGTTTTTTTGGTATGCTTGGTATTCTAGTTTGCAGCCGGAAATGTGCGTTGAATCAATCAATGTTGCTCGTCTGCTCGTGTCTTAAAGGTGGCATT